>NC_036633.1:0-148755 GCF_900079805.1 Fusarium fujikuroi IMI 58289 | reverse complement strand
TAATAGCTATTCTAGCTATAATAAGGCATATTATAAAGCCTATTTTATTAAAGTTTTAAATATTATCTAAATAGATATTATACTTTATAATTATATTTTATATAAGCCTAAATTAACTATAAATAATAATTAAATCTTTATATTTAGCTCTTTAATAATTATATCTTTAAAATAAATATATCTTTAGCTTTAATTATTACTTTATAAAGTTATAAACTTAATATTTATTAATAAGTAATATATTACAGTTAGTTAATAGAAAATTAACTATTTTCTTTATAAAATATAACTATAAAGGAAATCCTTATAAATTTAAGTTAAAAATAAATTAAATTATTATTTATTCCTTTAGATTAAATAGTTTTTATAAATTTAAGATAGAATTATATTATAATTAAATATTATTTTAGTAATAATATAATTACCTCTTATTAATCTTATAGTTCTTTATAATATATTAAATATTAAATTTAAAATTATTTTAAAGGGCCTAAAATATAAAAAGAGTTTTAACTTTATCTAAAGGTTATAGCATTTTTAGTTATTAAGAATTATTTAATTAAATAAAAAGTTAAATATAAAAGGGAAAAGTGCAGCACTTACTTATCTGTGGCGCTTACTTATTAACTATATTATAGCTAAAAGAATTATTAAAAATATAGCTTAATAGTTTTAATTTATTATAGATAATTATATAATAAACCTATTTTATAAGCTATAATTATAAATAGTATTACTTTTTAAAGAAAATAGATATAAAGAAATAGAAAAAATACTTAAAATAGCCTTTAGTACTATTAATAAAAAGGGCTAAACTAAAAGAAAAATTAAAACCTTTAAATAAATTAAATTAATATTTAATCTAAAAGTAGAATTTCTATAATTTATAAATAAATTACCTTAAATTTAAAATATATTAATATTACTTTTCTTTAATACTTTTAAAGAATAAATTTAAAAAGAATTATAGAAAAAATAATATTTAATAATTTTAATAAAATATATTAATATAACTATTAAAATTAATAAAAGATAATTTATTTAAAGAACTTAATATTTATAAATAAATAAAAAATAATAAACTAATAAACTAAAATATTATATAAACTAAAGAAAACCTTAATAAGTTAATACTTAATATAGAATTAAATTAAGATTTATAAATATTAAAATAATTAAAAAGGATAAATCTAAAATTACTTATTAAAATTATAATAAAAAGGGATATTATAATTAAAAGTATAAAAACCCTATTAAAATTAATAAAAAATATAAGCTAGTACCTAAAGGTAGGAAATAAGTTAATACTATAAAGAAAGATAATAAACCTTTAATAGCTATTTAAATTATTAATATAGCCTAATTTAGATATAATAAAATAAGATTAAAAGTAAGTATTTATATATATAACCTATTTTATAATAAAGAAAAAATATTTAGTAAATATTATTTTACTTCTCTATAAAAATAAAAATCTATATTAAATTGCCTTGCTTTTATTAAAAAAAACTAAATTAAAAAAAAAAGAAAATAAATTAAAAAATAATATAAATAAAAATAATAAAAAGATATTAATTATAGAGAATAAAAAAGAAAATAATACAAGAAATATAAAGATATTTAAGAAAATAAAAATAAGTAATTATAAAGATTTATATTTAAATTAAAAATATAATTTATTAAAAGAAGAATTATTACTATAATTAAAAAGGGAAAAGAAATTAACTTTAATTTAAATAATAAATTTAATATTAGCTTAATTTTTAATAAAAATATAAATAAAGTCTTAATATAAATATTTAATAAAATAGAAATATCCCTTAAAGTAAAAAGAGTTACTATTTAATATAATTTCTATTTAATAATAAATAATATTTTAATTAAAGTTATAAAGAAATAATTAAATTAATACTATAAGGATTTAAATTATATAAAAGCCTGAAAAGTTATTTAAGACTTTAAAGCTAAAAAAATTAAAAAAAAAGGTAAAATAAACTATTTAAAATATAAAATATATATTATAATTTAATAAATTTAATAATTATATTTAATATAATAAAGCCATTAAATATATAAAATATATAAAGGAAAGAGTAATTATAAAATAAAATAATACTATTTATATTTAATTATAATATAGTTAATAAGTAAGTACTGCAGATAAGTAAATACTGCACTTTCCTTAGCCTTTTTAATCTATAGCTTAAAAGCTTAAGCTATAATTTAAAAAGGCTTACTTTTACTTATTAAATTCCTCTTTAAATAACTTAAGAGCTACTTAATAAGTCTTTATATTATAACTGCTTTTATTATATATATTATAATACTAACTACTTAATTACTTTAACCTTTTTTAACTATTACTTCTTAATAATTTAGCTATTATTTATATATTAATATCTATTTAATTAATTACTTATAATACTTTCTATATAGTTATAATTTTCTTTTTTTATAATTTAGTCCTTTTTACCTTATAATATTAGCTTAATATCTTATTAATATCTTAAAGATTATAAAGTTTAGCCTTTAATAAAATAATTTTATATATAATTGCCTTTATTGCCTTAATAGTTAACTTTAAAGCTTTAATAATAGACTTTAAAGAGCTACTATAATGCCTTTTAATTTATCTTTTAAGGTATTTAGATTAAAATTAGGCCTTTATTACTATCTTTAGGGTCTTTAAAGCCTATAATATTAATAGTTAAGTAGCCTCTTTAAGAGGTATTAAGGTTTATAATTATATATTAAGCTTTAAGATTATAGTTTTTAGGTTAAAAGAAATAAACTTAATTTCTTTAAAACCTTTTTAAATATTACTTTCTATAAAAATAGCTTTAAATATAATATAAAAGGTAAAAAAGAACTTAATTTTAAAAATATAAATTATAAAGTATTTAATTAAATACTTTATTTTTTAGCTATAAGCCTTTTTTAATGGCCTAAAGTATTTAATATTAAGAGGCTAAAGTAAATAAAATATATAAATTAATATATAAAGTATAATAATCTTATTTTCTTTATAATATTTTTTAAAATTAATTAAATAATAGCATTTATAATTATTAAAGATTAAAAGATAATAAAGATTAATTAATTAATTAATTATAAATTAATTAAAATACTTTAATTATTTAAGATTTAATTTATTATTTCTTTACCTATTTTAGCTTATTATAATAACTTAATTTAATAGAAACTTATATTTTTAATATTAATTAATAAGGTAATATTAGCCTATATTAATAATAAATAGTATAACTACTTAACTTTCTATATTAATTACTTAAATTATAGTAATTTATTTTTAGTTTTTAAGTTATATTAATTTTAGCCTTTTTTATATTTTTAAACCTATAGTAATTATTCTAGCTATAATAAGGCCTATTATAAAGCCTATTTTATTAAAGTTCTAGATATTATTTAAATAGATATTATACTTTATAATTATATTTTATATAAGCTTAAATTAGTTATAAATAATAGTTAAATCTTTATATTTAGCTCTTTAATAGTTATATCTCTAAAATAAATATATCTTTAGCTTTAATTATTACTTTATAAAATTATAAGTTTAGTACTTATTAATAGGTAATCTATTATAATTAATTAGTAAAGAATTAACTATTTTTTCTATAAAATATAACTATAAAGGAAATCCTTATAAATTTAAATTAAAAATAAATTAAATTATTATCTATTTTTCTAAATTAAATAGTTTTTATAAATTTAAAATAGAATTATATTATAATTAAATACTATTTTAGCAGTAATATAGTTACTTTTTATTTATTTTATAATTCTTTATAGTATATTAAATATTAAGTTTAAGATTATTTTAAAGGGCCTAAAATATAAAAAGAGTTCTAGCTTTATCTAAAGGTTATAGTATTTTTAGTTATTAAGAATTATTTAATTAAATAAAAAGTTAGATATAGAAGGGAAAAGTATAGCATTTACTTATCTATAGCGCTTGCTTATTAACCACATTATATAAAAAATAAAGTAGAAAATTTAATAATATCTAAAAAAGAAATTTAAATTAAAGTAGATTTTAAAAAGTATATAAATTACCTAAATTACTAATAGATATTTTAGATATTATATATATAATATTACTGCCTATAATATAGGCAGGAAAAGAAGTAAATAACTGCTTTTTAATATAAATTAAAAAATATAAAGAATAAAAACTCTATTTAATTATTAATACTTTAGGATATTAAATTACTAAAAGGTATAAAGAGATTTAAGTAGTTAAGCTTATAGTATATATTAAAACTTAAAAATAAGCCTTAAATTATATTTAAAATATTAAGTAAATTATAAAATAAAAAAACTAAATTTAATAAAATATAATATAGGAAAAGAAAACCTAAATAAAAATATCTATAAAGCTATTATAAAAATAAATAAGCTAAAAAAGAAATAAAATAATATCTTTAAAACTTATTAAATAAATAAATTTATTATAGTGGATAGGTAATAGCTAGATAGGCATAATAGTATTATATTAATTAAAGCTTAAGGAAATAGGATTTCTATCTAAAGGGTTTTTATAATAGACTTAAGGAGGTCCTAAGATTATATAGTAAGAGGCCAGTTAGCCTTATTACTAGGGCATTATTATAATTATCCTTCCCTTTTTAGGTAGCTATCCTTAGCTAGGTATAATTATAATAGAGTTATAAAGTTATTAATATCTCTCTATTTTATAGCTACCTCTTATTAGCTTTTTATAGTAAAGTTAGATATTATAGCAGTAAAAGGTTATATCTATAGCATTTTCCCTATATAAACTATTAGACTGTTCCCTATAGCCTTATTAAAATGCCCTTAAAAATATATATATATTAGGCCTATAAATTATAGGCTATACCTTTAATTTATTAGACTTCTATAGGCTTCTATTTCTGCCTTACCTATAGGTATTTAATCCTCTCTTTAATTTAAACTTCTCTCTCTCTTTTTCTTCTCTTTATCTTATATAACCTTATTAGCTTATATACCTTTTATCCTTACTTCTTATCTATAGCCTATATCTCTTTTATTTTAGTCTTTAATTAACCTTTTATTTTTTAACTCTATCCTAACTTCTCTATATTTATTACTATAATATTTAATAGTAAGTATGCCTATTTCCTATTTTCTATAGTCTTTAGTTTTAAGCTGTAGGTCCTCTATTATCTTTCTAGCTTTATTATATCTAAAAATATATATATTTATTATATTTATAAATACTATAATTAGTTAGTAGTTACTCTTATAAACCTTAAGGTTATATAAAATCTATATTATTTCTATAATATTAAGTATATCTTTATTAACCTTAATGCCTTATATTATAAGAAATGTAATAAATGTAAATATAGCTACTACTTATATATTTCTCTCTTATTACCTCTTATTACTAATTTAACTAACTTCCTTATAGTCCTATAGCTATAATTAAAGGAGATTAGGTAGATATTTACTATACCTTTAATTTTATTTATAAGGCTATCCTTTTTATAAATAAAAAAAACTATTTTAAACTTTATTATAATACCTATATAAAACTTACTTATACCTTTTACTAATTATTAAAAGCCTTTCTATACTTAAAGACTATCTATATTATTAATTTTTGCTTTATTAGTATTAAAAAGCTATCTATAAGTTCTTTTCTTTATCTCTTTTATTATATTAGCTAATAAAATTATAATATAAAAAGCTACTCTCTTATATACCTAAACTATTATAATTTACTGCTATATTTATACTAAAATATACCTATCTCCTTAAAGTAATACTAGTAAAAAGGTCTAGGCTATATTTAAGGATTTATAAGTTTTATACTTAAAGGAAAATAATAAAAGGTATATAGCCTAGTAGGCTATTATTAATACTTTTTATTATTTTATATATTTAGGTCTTATTAATAACCCCTATAATAACTTTAATATTATTGCCTAAATCTTTACTTTTAGCTTTATATTAAATTTAAACCCTTATTAATATCTTTAGGTATTTATTATATTTACCTTTTTAATCTTTATTAAGGTAAAGGCTATAACTTTACTTTCTTTTTATTATTCTCTCCTTATATAGCCTCCTATTATATTTAGACCTGCCTTACCTATAGAAAGTTCTTAACCTTTTATTGTAATAGTTATATATCCCTTTTTAATCCCTTAAAAGTATAGTTAACCTCCTTTTAATAACTTTAGCTTTTAGAATATACTGCCTAAATATTTTAATAGTTTATATAAGGCTTATATTATAAAAGAAAATAAATTAACTTAAAAGATAGCTTTTTAATATTATAGTTATTATAGTTTTACTTAATAATTTTAAATTAAAATAAAAGGAGATTTATCTATAATTTATAGTTATTTATTTTTCTTAATGGCATTTTTATAACTTAAGCCTTTTAACTTTAATTATAACTCTTTTCTTAAATATCCTCTCTTCTTTAAGGTTATTTCTATTTATAACTTTAATCTCTTGCCCTTTTACTTTACTTAAGACTTTTCCTAAATAGTAATAACTTATAGGGTATTTTCTATATCTATAATAGTAACCTATTAATTATATTTAGCTAGCCATCCTTTCTATTTTATAAAATAGTATAATTCCTTATATATCTTCTTTTTATCCTTAATTTATTTAACTTCTTATTAATTATCCTCTTCCTTAAGGTTTAGTATTAATAAGGAATTATTATCCTCTTAATTATATACTTAATATACTTTAAGAAGGCTTATATAAAAGATATTATATATTTTTATATATTAGTTTAATAGGGCTAGGCAATATGCTTATAGTCTAATATACTTAATAATCCTAAATAGGCTAATAAATCTTAAGGCTAGTTTCTTTTTCTTTCTTTTAAGCTTTAGGTTTTTAATTAAAAGTATAATTAGTTATCTTTATTTAAAGTTTATTTTTTAGTGCTTTAAGTTAAAGTATTTAGCCTGCCTTTTAGTTATATTTTACTAGTATATTATAAGCTTATCTTATAGTTTCTATAGCTTTTAGATTTTATATCTAACTTTTAAGACTTCCCTCTTTAAGCTAATATTTTAAGCAGTAATATAGAATTTTAAATTAAAACCTATAAAGGCCCTATTTAGGGTTATATTTATTATAGCATTAACCCTTAAGTTATAAGTAAATTAGGCTATTTATAGAAGTTTTAGCTAGGTATTCTAGTTATTTTTAATAAAGCAATATAAATAATATCTAAGAATTTAATTTATCCTCTCTATCTATCTATTAATTTAAAGGTAAAAAGCTATTAACAGTCTTTACTTAATTCTTAAGTAATAATATAATTTTAACTAAAATATATTTATAAATATAGAGCCTTTATTAAAGATAATACCCTTTAGGGCTCTAAACTATAATTTAATCTCCTTATAGAAGAGTTTAGCTAATTTAAATACAGTAATCTTAATAGAGATAGGTAAGAATTATATAAACTTTATAAATCTATTAACTATTACTAAAATTGCATTAACTTATTAACCTTTAAAGAGTATTAATAGCAGTCCTATAATAAAATCTATTAAGACCTCTTTAAAAAGGCATAATAAAATTAGTAGGCTTTTAAGCTTTCTATAAGGTTAATATCTCTTAAATACTATCCCTTAGCAAATATAGTATATAGATATATACTATTTTATATTAGTTTCTAGGCCTTTTTAATAAAGTTTCCTTTAAATTAGCTTTTAGGTTCTCTTAATGCTAAAATGCCTTACTAAAGGGTTATTATAATATAATCCTAATATCTCTTTTTTAAAGTTAGGTTTTAATAATATATAAAGTCTATCCTTAAAATAAAGGAGGTTATTTTTTACTTTTTACTTTTAGAATTCTTTTTTATAATTTGCCTTAAATATTTTATTCTTTTAGCTAGATATTATTTTATCTTTTAATTATATTAATTTAATTATCTTAATTAGGGGCTTTAATATATTATTCTTTAGAGGTTTTTTTTTAATATAAGGATTAATTTACTATCTTATTAGGAATTACTATAAATAATCTTAATATCTCTTAAGACTATATATTTAAATTAGGTTTCTAGCCTATAATATTTATATTATTTAATAGTAAGGCTAGGTTATCCTTAATACCTAAAGATATCTTATTTACCTCTAACTTATTTAAGGTTTAAGGCAGACTTACTCTCTTTATAAGCCTTTTACTTAACCTCTTTTTTAGCTTTTAACCTTTTATTATTATTTATACCTTAGCTATTTTATCCCTTAAGGATTTAATTAAATCTAGCTCTTAATATTTCTTTTCTTTAACTTTTAAAGATCTTAAGAAATTATTAATAGGATTTATAAATCCCTTTATATACTTAATTATAAAGTTATAAGTTATTAAATATAAGTATTATTATACTTATTTCCTATTTAATTTAATATTCTTTATAAATAATTAAAGATTCTAATAGTTACTTATAACCTTTATCTATTTTAGGGAGCCTTTAAGATAATACTATTAATACTTAAATAACTCTATAATTACTATTATCTTTTAATTAAAAGTATTATATCTTTTTTTAAGGTTATTAAACTTTTATAACTAAAAGGCAATTAGGTAATATCTCCCTTTATTATTTAGTTAAGAGAGGATTCTTACTATAATATAATTTAATATATCTATCTTAATATAAATATATCTTTTAGGATTAAAATATTATAGGACTAAGGCCTTTCTAAACTTAATAATAAAGGCCTAAAATAACTATCTTTTCTAATTATTTAACCTTATACTTTTTAGTTTCTTTTTATTTTAGCTTCCTTTTATAAAGGCTATAAGGAAAGTAATAACCTTAAAGTATCTATAAATAAACTGCCTATAGAAGTTATAAAATCCTAGAAATACCTAAATTTCTCTATAGGTAATAGGTTTAGGCTATTTAAGGATAGTATAAATCCTTACTAAATTTATCTTAATACCTTCTATAGTTAAGATAAAGCCAAGAAACTCTACTCTATCTTAATAAAAGAAATACTTTAAGGGTTTTATATATAATTTAGTATCTTTTATCTATTCTAGGATTTATTTAAGGTACTTAATATACTTTTCTTTTATCTTTAAGAATATTAAGATATTATCTAAATAGATAATATAGATTATATCTATAAGACCTTAAAGGGCCTAATAGATATAATATTAAAATATAGTAGGTATATTAGCTAGTCTAAATAGCATTACTATATACTTAAAGTAACTATAGTAAGTTTAAAAGGCAATCTTTTATTTATCCCTTTTTTAAATATAAATCTAGTAATATATATCCTTAATATTAATCTTAAAAAAGTATTTTACCCTTTAAATACAATTTATAATTTCTAAAATTAGAGGTAAAAGGTAATAATTCTTAATAGTAATAGCATTTAAGTTATAGTAATCTATATAAAGGCAGAGACTTCTATCCTTCTTAAAGATAAAAAGGATAGAGGATCTAGCTAGGCTTTTAAATAGGTAAATTTATTTAGTTTTTAAGTTCTCCTAAATATACTTTTAAAGTTCTTTAAGTTCTATCTATAAAAGGGGGTAGATAGAGCTATATAAAGGCTCCTTCCCTTTAATTAAATTAATAATATAGTCTATCTTCTTAAAGTTAAGTATCCTTATTACCTTATTATAACTAAAGACCTTAATATAAGCTTTTAGTTTATAAAGAATGCCTTTAAGTTAATTAGGTTTCTAAAGTTCCTTACTAAAAAGTAAGTAAGATTCTTTAATAATAGTAATAGTAAAAATCTTAACTTTATTATAGGTTTTCTTTAAGAACTGGCAAGATTTAAGGAATTTAAGGCCTCTATAGTGCCCCTTAAATTACTATTTCTTTATCTTAAAGTCTACTATAATTTAAAGGTCTTTTAGGATAGTAATAAAGAGAAGTATTAATTTATTTTAATCCTATTTATTAATATCTATTAAGCTTTATATAGTTTTATATATTTATTTTTAATAATTTATTAAAGTTAAGGTTATTTTTTAGTATTCTATAGTTCTTAATTAGGTATTATTTACTCCTTAAAGGGGGATATTAATATCTTTTAGTTATTAAAATCCTTAAAATCTTATAAAGATTTTACTAATAGTATTTATTTCTATATTATAATTAAGGCAAGCCTATATTTTAATAGTTTTATAGCCTTAAGCCTTTACTATAGTTAAGATTCTCCTTTTAAAGTAGGTTTAAAGTCTATTTTAATTATAAATTAAGGTTATCTTAAGGATATTAACTAAAAATTAACCTATATCTTTAGTTATATTTAGTTTTTTAATCTTTTTATTTAGTTTATCCTTTTAGGTTTAAGGCAATTTCTTAAATAATAACCTTTCTTATAATAATTATAGTATTCTATAGAACTTAAGTCTTTTTCTTTTTCTTTTAAGTTAATAATAGAAAAGTAATTTTAGTTATTTTTTTAAGGTTATTAATATAAATATAATTTAAGCAGTTCTTAAAATTAATAAGGTTTTTTCTTAAATAGTAGAGAATTTAATAGATTTCCTATATATTTATTCTTTTAGTTTAAAGTATTTTAGAATTATTATATTAATTAAATAAGTTTTTCTTTAATTTTAAAAAGATTAATACCTTTCTAAAAGGCTATAATATCTTAAAAAGTAAGTAAAAGTTTAATATAATATTAATAAACTCTTATAGCTATATTAAGCTTATAAGGGAGATAATCTTTAATAGAGATAAAATACTTATAAAAGTCTAAGGGAGATTAACTAAATTATTATTAGGCATTTTCTAGTTATATAGTTATAAATATCTAATAATTCCTTCTATCTTCTATAAAAGTAAAAAACTATTCCTTAAATACTTTTTAATCTCTCTTTAAGTTTTCTCTTCTTTCTTCTATCTATTTATTTAAATAACCTAACTATATAAGCCTTATATTTAGTGCTATATTATTACAGGCAAATAAGATATAGCTCTTATTAATATAATATTATTTCTAGGCTCCCTTAAAGCTTTAATTTATATTATTTAACTATTTATCTTATTTTTAGAAGGTAATTAGGTATTTAAAAGTAATAATATTTTTAGCTTTTATTTCTCTATTACTACTAAAAGTAAAGCTATTTCTTACTTATTATTACCTTATTAAGGTATTATTACTTATTTATAGTAGGTCTTTAGCATTAAAGTTAAGTAGTTATATAGATAGTCTATTTCTTTTTTAGGTTTTAGGGGGGTTTTATAATCTGCCTTTATTCTTCTTAAGGCATTATTCTAACTTATTCTATTACTATTAAAAGGCAAGCTTTTCTTCTAGCTGCTTAATCCTAACTTTTAAGGCACTAATATATATAATATAAGTAATATAACTAGCTATATAGATTACTATTTAGGAGGATCCTTTATTACTATCTTAAGTAAAGTTACTATTAATTCCTAGAGGATTTACTAATAGCTTATTAGATTCTATACTAACTGCAGTAATTCTTTATAGGTTTACTATTATATTTAAGTAGCTTAAATAGAAGATTTAGAATTATTATAATAAATAGGTAATAATTAAGTAGGCATAATAGTATTATATTAACTAAAGCTTAAGGAAGTAGGATTTCTATTTAAGGGGTTTTTATAATAAACTTAAGAGAGTCCTAAAATTATATAGTAGAAGGCCAGTTAGCCTTATCACCAGGGCATTATTATAAAATTACTATAATATAATAATAAAGTAAAATAATTAATATAAAAAGTAAATATAAAATTTCAATATAAACTAGCTATATAATATAATTACTTTAATAATATAAATTACTATAAAAGTAAATATAATTATAATTACCTATAAAGAAAAAAAAACTTACTATTTATAATAAAGTATTAAATAAATAAAAAAGTAATAAAAAATAAACTTCTTATAAAAGCTTTATAAATTATAGTTAATAAATAATAATAAATATATTTAAATTTAAAAGTTAAAATTAAAGGTAAATAATTAAATATACTTATAGATAGTAAAGCTATTATAAACCTTATTTTCTTTAAAATAATTAATAAACTACAGCTATTATAAAGAAATAAATAAAAACTATATATAATATAAAGTAAAGAAAAAAATATTTCTATTTATAAAAATAGAAATATTACTTAAAAGATTAATTACTTAAGGGTATTTATTAATAAAAAGAATTAAAGTATTAATTTTAATATTATATTTACTTAAAAATATAATTTAATACTTAAATATCTATAATTAATATATTATAATCTATAATTTAATTAAAAAATTAACTAAATAAATTATAAAGATTACGTTTTAAATAATAGAAATAATTTAAATAATAATAAAAAAAGATTTTAAACTTTAATTAATAAAAATAATAAAAATAAAAATAATAAAGTATTATTTAATTTAAAAAGAACTTAATATAAATATTATAAAGATAAAATAAAACATATTAAATAAATAATAGTAACTTTTAAAAAATAGTTTAAATAATTAAATTATAATCTTTAAAAAATAAAATAAATTATTAAAAAGGAATTTAATAAATAACTTAAGAATATATTTATAAAGTATTATATTTATAAAAAGTTATTTTAAGAAAAACTAAAAATAAAATTACTTTAATATATAAATTATAATATTAAAATAATACTAAAAAATAGTAAGAATTTAAAATTCTTTTTAATTTATAATCTTATTAAATTAAAGGTTCAAATACTTAATAAATAAATTAAAAATATATTAGAAAAAAGATATATTAAAATATTAAAACCTTTAGCTAAATATTTAATTATATTTATATTAAAACTAAATTTAAATAAATTATAAGTTATAGTAAACTATTAATAATTAAATAAAATTATAAAAAAAGATAAAATATTCTTACTATTAATTATTAAACTTCAAAATTAATTATTTAATAAAAAATAGTTTATAGTATTTATTTTTAAATCTATATATAACTTTATTTAAATTAAAAAAGGAAATAAATAGAAAATAGCCTTTAAGATAAAATATAAATTATTTAAATATTTAATTATATCTTTTAGATTAATAAATATATTAATAATATTTTAATATATAATTATAAATATACTTTAAAAGTATCTTAATATTTTTATAGTTTACTATTAAAATAATATTTTTATTTTCTTTAATCTAAAAAGAAAGTATATAAAATATATCTATAAGGTCTTATAAGTACTATAAAATATTAATATATTTATTAAATTTATAAAAAGTTACTTTTATTAAAATTAAGTAATATATTTAGATTATAAAATCTTATATAATAAAATTAAAATAAATAAATGTAAAATTACTATAATTATAAAATAAAAGGTATTTATAACTATGAAAGAAATATAATCTTTTTTAGGATTTATTAATTACTATAAATAATTTATTAAAAACTTTAATAAAATTACGATATTACTTAAAATTATTAAGAAAGATAAAATCTTTAAATAAAATAATAAGGCTTAAAAAGCTTTTAAATAGGTTAAATTAACTATTATAAGTAAACTAATTTTAATTATATTTAATTTAAAATAATAAGTTAAATTTAAAATTAATATTTTTAATTTTACCTTAAAAAGATAAATAAAATAATATAATAATAATAGTATATTATATTTTATTACTTTTTATTTCTATAAAATATATAAAATAGAATTTAAATACTTTATTTATAATAAAGAATTCTTTATAATTATTAATTACTTTAAGGAGTTTTAATATTACCTTAAAGGAAATAAATATTTAATAAAGGTATTTATTAATTATAAAAATATAACTTATTTTATAACTATATAAAAGTTAAATTAATAATAATTATACTATATTAAATATCTATATAAATTTAACTTTACTATAGTATACTATAAAGATATAGATAATAAATATATAAATATTATTAACTAATAATATAACTTTAATATAAAAACTATTAAGATTAAATAATAACTTTTAGAGGTAAACCCTAAAAGAGAATATTAATTTATATAATTTATTAAAATAATAGTAAAAATAATAGTTATAAAAACTATAAATAGAAAATATAACTTTCTTTATAAATTTTATTTATATTTATTATATAGATATTAAGAAGTAATAAAAATACTTAAAAGACTATAAAAATAAGGTTATAAAGTTAAAAGAAAAGAAGTTAAAGAAGTTATTAAATAATATAATTTATATATTAGAATTAAAGTATGATAATATAAACCCTATAGATAATTATAACCTTTATTAATAATATAATAGCTTTAGGACTTAATTATAATAGACTTTCTTATAAAGTTACCTTTATTAAAAGAACCCTTAATTAAAATCTTTTATAATAGTAATTTAAGTCTATTTATAAGTAATTATTAAAATATCACTATAAATATATTCTCTCTATTTAATAGGATTTCTTTAGGTAATTTATATATACTAATAATATATTTATAGAAAATATAAAAAACTTATTTTATATCTATAGATTCTTAATATAATATATAATATAAAAATTTTATAAATTAGTTAATTATAAACTATTAACTTATAATAGTATTTAAACTGTAAGTTAATAGATAAATAAAATAGATAAATTAAATACTTAAATAGTACCTATAGTATTATATTAACTATAAATAGAATAATTAAATTAAAAAATTATTAATAGCTTAACTTACTTATAATATTATATATAATAAAAGTATAAAGCTTATATTAATTTATATTAACTTTAAATCTATATTAAATATATATTATAATATATAATTAAAAAAGTTAATTAATCTAGCTACTATTATTAAAAATAATAATCTAAAAAACCTATATAAAGAAATAAAAATAGAACTTAAATTTATTAGAAAGTATATAAAAAACTATTATAACTTAAAATAGTAAAAGGGATTAGCCTTTTTAAAGGGAAATATAGTCTATTTAATTATAAAAAATATTAAAATAGATTAATTAATATATTAATTAAATTATAAATTTATTAAATTCTATTTTTTTTTTCCCTTACTATTAGCCTAATAAGGCTATTAAACTTCTAACTTTTTATTTAAAGGCTTAAATAATAAGGCCCCTATAGTAGGCCTATATTTTAAAGGTTAAAACTATATAAGGTTTATTTACCTTAATGGCATAATTATTACCTTAATTAAGCAGTATTAATACTGCTTACCTCTTGGCAGCTATATTAGCCTTCTTCCTTTACCCTAGCTAAAAGAATACTAGGCTAAGTCTATTATAAAGTCTATTTCTTAACCTGACTTTGCCTCTATTAGTTATAGTTACTAATATTAATTATAGCTACTAATATAATACCTACTATATATAAGAGCCTAGAACCTAATTAAAGCTATTATATAACTAACTATAACTTTATTACAGTAATTAAATTAATGCTAAGTTAGGCTAAAGGTAGAGATTACTATAAGATCTATATAATAACTATAGCTATTATAAAGAACTTTTTATTAAGAAGTCTATTTAGCTTAATTAAAATAGCTATTTTTAATTATATCTTAATTAACTTAATTAATTATATAGATTAGGCTAGCCTAAATAATTAAGTTTATTTAATTTAGCTAATTAAGAAACTATTTAGGTTAAAAAAGCTAGAAAGGGCTATTAAGGAAAGCTTACCTTTTCATATAGAAGAGGTAGCTTTTCTAACTATATTAATAGGCCTAAACTTAGCTTTATATAAAGAGTGGCTTAGTAATATAATTATTAAGGCTAAATATATATACTATATGCTTCTGGTTATATAAAATCAAGGATAAAGGCAGGGTAATGGCAGAATTTAAAGGTTTTATTAAAGTTAGAATTAAAGGAATTAGGTTAACTTTTATATAAGTTAGTTAGCGAAAGTCAAATTGACCTGAGGTTAATAATAAATAACTCTACTAATTAAATGTATATACCTAGGTATATAACTAATTAACCTTATGTCTAAGAGCTGCAATTAAAGTAATATTAGTGAAGAAGCAGTAGTTTAAACTGGGGGTTAAATTCTATAAGGTATTATAAAGAATCTTAAAAAATAACTATAAATTAAATTTACTATTAAAAATTAGATTATATTTAATCTTTTATATTTTATTACTTAAATTAGCAGTAAATATAATATAAAATAAAATTAATAATAAACTATAAGAAATTTTAAAACTAAAAGTCTATAAAATAGAAGCTATTAAAGATATATATAAAATTAATAATTAAAGAAAATACTTAATAAAATAAAAAAACTACTTAAAAAATAAAAATATATAGAAATTATTAAAATATTTTATTAATACTTAAAGATTCTTAAAAAAGTTTTATTAAAAATAATAAAATTAATAAAAGGAATATTTATTAAAATAGAATTCTAATTAATTAAATCTATAAAACTATAAAATTAAGCTTTAAAAATAATTAATAATTTAACTTATTTAATAAAAAAATTACTTTATTCTTTTAAAGACTATATTTTATAAGAAAATAACTTATTATTTTATTTCTTAAGATAATACTTTATTTTTTAAATATAAGTTAAATAAACTATAGCCTCTTTAAGAGCCTTTTTAGCCTTTTATTTATTCTTTTTTAACTTTTTATATTTCTTTATATTCTTTAAAACTATAAAAATTTAATATAAAACTTAAGTAAATATATTAAATAATAAACTTATAAAAAGATATAATATTAAAACTATTATAAATTATCTTTATATTTATATAATTTCTATAATAATAAAATTACTTATTAATAGTTTTATATATAAAACCTTAATAAAAGTAATAAAAATATAGTATAATAAAATTACTAAATTTATAGATATATTATACAAAGGTATTAAATTTAAAAGTTTTTATATATTTCTTTTTAAAAACTTAACTTATATAGTAATTAATAAAATATATATAAATAAAAATAAGTTTAAGTTAATACTTATAAATATAAATTAATAAAAATAGTAAATAAATATAATTTTAAAGATAAAATTTAAAGGAAAGAAAAGAGTATATTATAATTCTTATAGCTATATTATATATACCTTATAAAATTCTTTATTACCTTTATTATTTATAATTAAATTAAATAAATCCTTTTTAATTTATTTATTTTAATTAATTATAATAAAATTAATACTTTATACTATTAATTTAAAACTAAAAGATTAATATTTTAGTCTTTAAAGGAAATATTATTAAATACTTTATAATTAATAGTATTTAGTTTATATTTATTTATACTTCTAGTAAATTAGCTTATTAACTATTAATAAAACTTCTTTATATTAATTAAGCCTAATATATATTAAATCTACTATTATGAGATATAATATATTAATAACTACTTAGTATTATAGTTTATATAATCTGCTAATAATAAACCTAATATAGCTTAGTTTATTTATAGTTAGGAACTAACCTATTAAAATTAAGTTAAGTTTCTTATAAGTTAATTATTAAAAGCTAAATTAACTTAAAGTTAATTTTAAATTTATTAATTAAATATATATATTAGAGGATATAACTAATTAACTTTATATTTAGAAATAGATAAAGTAATATTAATAAAGAAGTAATAATTTAAATTAAAGGTATTACTTTATTTATAATTAATATAACCCTTATAGTTATATTATAAATACTTTATAAATTTCTTTATAATTTTTATTAATTATAAATAAACTAAATAAACCTTTTATAATTTATTTAATTTAATTAATTAAAATAAAATTAGAAAGTTAATATTTTAGTCCTTAATAAAAGTATTAATAAATACTTTATAAATAGTAGTATATAGTTTATACTTATTTATATTTTTATTTTAATTTAAATTACTACTTCTTTATTAATATTACTTTATCTATTTTTAAATATAATATTAATTAATTATATACCTTAATATACATATTTAATTAGTAAATCTAGTTATTATTAACTTTAGGTTAATTTAGCTTTTACTAACTAATCTATATAAAAGTTAACCTAATTCCTTTAAACTTTTAAACCTTACTATTACTTTATATTTATCTTAAAACTCTATTTACAGATATATATCTCTTTACTTTTATAGTCTTAAACTATAACTGGCCTATTAACCCTTATATAAGTAGGAAAAAGCTAAATATATATTTAGCTTTAATAATTATATTTTATAGCTACTCTTTATAGCTAGCTAAGCCTAAAAAGGCACTTAAAAATATAGTCTAATTAATTATTAAAGTCCTGCCTTACCTTATAGCTTCTTTTAGGTCTTTTAGTTATAATAGCTTTTTATAATAGTTAGGTTTCTTTACTAGTAAACTAATCTATATTAGGTTTATATTTATAGATAATATAAGGCATAATACTAAGCTTATAAAGTATTATATCTCTTAATAAGTAAATAATATAATTTAGGTATATTAATATAAAGATACTTTATTAATAGCTAGTAAATTAAGTCTATAGAAATATAAATAAATATAAATTATATATTAGTATTTAAATAATATTTATTAATACTTTTATTAAAAATTATAATATTATTTCTTTAGTCTTAAATTAATATTATAAGTTTTTAATTTTATTATAGTTAATTAAACTAAATAGATTAAAAAAAGTCTATTTAGTCTATTTATAATTAATAGAGAGAATTATAGGGTATATATAATATAACTATAAGAGTTATAATATAATCTCTCTTTTTCTTTAGGTTTTATTCTTAAAATTATATTTACTTACTATTTTTATTAATTTATATTTATATATATTAACTTAAATTTATTATTATTATATATATCTTACTAATTACTATATTAAGTTAGGTTTTTAAAAAGAAATATATAAAGACTTTTAAATTTAATGCCTTTATATAATATATCTATAAATTTAGTAATTTTATTATATTATATTTTTATTATTTTTATTATAGTTTTATATTTAAGGCTATAAATAAATAATCTTATTATTATAGTAGTTATATATATATAAAGGTAATTTATAATAGTTTTAATATTATATTCTCTTATAAGTTTATTATTTTTTATATCTATTTAATTTTAATATTAAATTTATAGTTTTAAAAAATATAAAAAAGTATAAAAAATTAAAAAAAGATAAATAAAAAGCTAAAAAGACTCTTAAAGAGATAATAATATATCTAGCTTATATTTATAAGATAAAATATTATCTTAAGAAGTAAAGTAATAAGTTATTTCCTTATAGGATATAATCTTTAAAGAAATAAGGTAGCTTTTTTATTAATTAGGCTAAATTATTAAGTATTTTTAAGGCTTAATCTTATAATATTATATACTTAATTAATTAGGATTTTATCTTAATAGATATTTCTTTTACTAATTTTATTATCTTTAATAGAAATTCTTTAGGAATTATTAAGTATTAATAAGATACTTTAATAGTTTTTATATATTTTTACTTTTTAGGTAATTTTTCTATTTAATTAAATACTTCCTTTTATTATTAATTACTTAAGTCTTTTTAATTACTTTTACTTAATAGATTTTTACTTTATTGATTTTTTCTAATTTATTAATAACCTTAATATAGATTATATTAGCTATTAACTTTAATAATATTATATAAAAGATTTTATAAAGCCTAACCTTTATTAATAAATATAGCTTATAGTTATTTTTTAAAATCTTTTTTATAATTTTATAAAGTTTAATATATTTAAAGTCTAATTTATAACTTAAATATTTTATAGTAATATTTTTAATAAATATATATATTATATTTCTCTTTTTAAAAATTAGTCTTTTTAGTCTTTTATAGTTATAATACTTTTATATCTATTTATTAATAAATTTTAATTCTATTTAAAGTTTATTATATATATTTTTTAAGTCTTTACTTTTAATTATAGCTAATAGGTTAATAATTTTAATTTAATATATATTATAGTATATTATTAAAATATAACGAAAGTTAATATTAAATACTATAAACTCTATACTGTTATTATAAGTAATATTATAGGCTAACTAGGTATTTAATAGCTTTTTAACTTAATTATTTTATTTATAATTAATATAATACTATAGGTATTACTTTATTATCTAATTTATTTATTATATTTAGCTATCTGCCTACAGTCTAAATACTATTATAAGTCTATAATTAATTTCTATATATACTATTAGTATTTTTTAAAACTTATTAATAAAAGTAATACCTCAATTTATTAAGATTTCTTTAGGTATTTCTCTTTTTTATATTACTTTATTATAAAATATATAGGTTAATACCTTTATATCTATTACCGTTTTATAGTATATATAAATTAAGAACTTTATAAACCTTTTAATAATAATTAAAATACTATTATAAAAGACTTTAATTAAAAATTCTTTAAATAGTAATAACTTAATAATAAAATCTATTATAATTAAACTTTATAGTGCTTTTATAACTTTAAGTAATTATAGTTCTTTATATAGCTTATATCTATATAATTCTATTTATATATAGATATTATATTATTTAATTACCTTTTTAATTCTTTTCTATAGTATATTATATTTTTATTATAGAAATTATTTAAATATTTTTATTATTTTTTAATATCTATAAATTAAATATATATAAAATTTCTATATAAATTTTTTTAACTCTTTTAGGATTTTTTAAATTATTTTTATTTATATTTACCTTAAGGTTTATATTTATTAAATAAATATATATTTTATTTTTTTATTCTTTTTTAATATTTATTTTTATACTTTTATTATATTAATAATAAAGTTAAATTATTAATTAATTATATTTATCTTTTTATTTTTAAATCTTTTTTAATAGATAATTATAAAGTTAAAATATATATAAATATTCTATATAATATAATTATTATTAATTTAATATATAGATAGTTATAAAGTATAAAATATTTTAGTAATTTATATATACCTTAACTTAATATTTAATTTCTATAAAATAATATTTAAACTCCTTAAAGTAATTGATTATTATGAAAAATTCTTTATTATAAATTAAATATTAAAGTTCTATATTATATAGTTTATATATATAAAATATAATAAGATATAAATTTTCTATATTATCTTATTAATTAATTTATCTTTTTAATATATAGTTAAATATATCTATTTTTAATTTAATTTTTATTTTTAAATTAAATATAATTAAAATTAATTTATTAAAAATAATTTCTTTAAGTTATTTAAATACTTTTTATATTTTATTATTTTATTTAAATGTTTAATTCTTTTTTATAAGTTTTATTAATAAATTAATAAGCCTATTAAAGTTTTTAATATATCTTTAATAATAATTAATAAATCCTAAAAAGGCTTATATTTCTTTAATATTCTTTAGAGTTTTTTATTTTATTATTATTAAGATTTTCTTTTATTTTATTTAAATATCTTTAAATATAATAATATATTTTAAAGAATATACTTTTTTAATATAAAAAAAGCTTTTTTTTAATTTAATTAATAATTTAATATTTTATAATACCTTTAAAAGTTTATATATATATTTTTTATATTCCCTTTATTAATTAAAAAGATTAAAATATTATTTAAATAGTAATTTTTTTTTTCCCTTACTATTAGCCTAATAAGGCTATTAACCTAGTAACTTTCTATATAAAGGCTTAAATAATAAGGCCCCTATAGTAGGCCTATATCTTTAAGGTTAAAATTATATAACGTTTATTTACTTTAGTAATGCAATTACTGCCTTAATTAAGCAGTATTAATACAGCCATTTAGTAGCTATATTAGCCTTCTTTCTCTACCCTAGCTAAAGGATCTCTAATTAATCTATTTAATATATTAGGCTAAGTTTATTATAAAGAATACTCCCTAACCTAACTTTGTCTCTATTAATTATAGCTACTAATATTAATTATAGCCATTAATATAATACCTACTATATAAAATAGCCTATAGCTATATAATTAGGCCTATTATATAACTAGCTATAACCTTAATATAGCTATTAGGCCTGCCTTATAAAGAGCTAATAAAGAAAAATTAAAAGAGATTTATATAATAGTAGCTACTATTAAAAAGAACTTTTTATTTAAGTATTAATTTAATCTTATTAAAATAGCTATTTTTAATTATAACTTAATTAGGTTAATCTATTATATAGGCCATTTTATCTTAATTAATCTAACTTAAATTAATTATAAGCTATTAGGTCTAAAAGACCTAAAGAGGGTCTTAAAAGAAGGTTATCCCCTTAAATTAGACTAGGCTGTATTTCTTATTACCTTTATAGGCTTAAATATATATAAAAAGTGGCTTTCTAATATAGCTAAAAGGGTTATTACAGTAAAGGGGGTGCTACTTCTAATATAAGTATATCTATATATAGAGTTAGATAAATGTAGGGTAATGGCAGGGTTAGACTAAAGGTTATACTAAAGGAATTAGGTTAACTTTTATATAAGTTAGTTAGTAAAAGTATAATTAACCTAAAGTTAATAATAACTAGCTTTACTAATTAAATATATATACCTAGGTATATAACTAATTAACCTTATATCTAAGAGCTGTAAATAAAGTAATATTAGTAAAAAAGCAGTAGGTTAAATTAGGGATTTAAATAGTATATAATAAGAATATTAAAATATTATTAAAGTATTTTATTAATTATTTATAAAATATTATAGATATATTAATAAAACTAAAAGGTATAATTATATACTTATAAAGCCTTAATTTAATTTTAAATATTACTTTTTATTTATCTCTTTCTTTAATATAAATAAGGTTATATATTTCTTTTTAATTTAAAGCTATAAAGATCTATTTTCTTTATAATTAATCTTTAAGTTATAAAATAAATAAACGTAAAGTCTAGTTTCTAATAATATATATACTTAATAATTAGTAGTTAATTATTAGCTATTTCTTTTTATTCTTTTTAAATATAAAGAATATTATTAAGGCTAATAGTAAGTTAAATATTTTAATATATCCTTTCTTTAATATTTTATTAATATATTTATTTTATTTTAATAGTTTTTATTAGTTTAATATATAAAGTTTTTATATTAATAGGTTTTTATTTATTGAATTAATTTTATAATTTTATTTATTATATTTCAAAATTCCTATTTTTAAATCTTTATTAAATAACTTATAGTATTTTTATTTTTTTTCCCTTTCTATTAGCCTTATAAGGCTATTAAGCTATTAACTTTATATATAAAGGCTTAAATAATAAGGCCCTTATAGTAGGCCTATATCCTCAAGGTTAAAATTATATAAGGTTTATTTACCTTTATAATATAATTACTGCCTTAATTAAGTAGTATTAATACTGCCTTTTAGTAGCTATATTAGCTTTCTTCTTTTACCCTAATTAAAAAAGTATTAAATTAAGTCTATTATAAAGTATATTCTTTAATTTAACTTTTTCTTTATTAATTATAGCTATTAATATTAATTATAACTATTATTATAATACCTACTATATAAAATAGCCTATAGTTATATAATTAGGCCTACTATATAACTGGCTATAACCTTAATATAGCTATTAGGCCTGCCTTATAAAAAGCTAATAGAAATAAATTAAAAGAGATCTATATAATAATAACTACTATTAAGAAAAACTTCTTATTAAAGTATTAATTTAACCTAATTAAAATAGTAATCTTTAATTATATATTAATTAAGTTAATTAATTCTATAATTTATTAGCCCTATTTTAATATAATTACTTTAAATTAAATCTATTATAAGCTATTAAATTTAAAGAAGCTAAAGAGAGATTTAAGGAAAGGTTATCCCCTTTAGTTAAATTAGGCAGCCTTTTTTATTAACTTTATAGGCCTAAACTTAAATATATATAAAAAGTGGCTTTTTAATATAGCTAAAAGGGTTATTATAGTAAAGGGGATACTGCTTTTAATATAAAGATAAATATAAGGTAATAATAGGGTTAGACTAAAGGTTTAAAGGAATTAGGTTAACTCTATTTATATAAGTTAGTTTAGTAAAAGTAAAATTAACCTAAAGTTAATAATAACTAGCTTTACTAATTAAATATATATACCTAAGTATATACTTAATTAACCTTACATTTAAGAGTAAATAAAGTGATATTAATAAAGAAGCAGTGGGTTAACTAGGGATAACTTATAGTATATCTAGTAATTTTTTAAGATATTTTTAAGTTAATTTTATTTTAATTTTTATAGTTTTTTTTTCTCTCTTTTTATAAATCTTGTTTTTATAAAATACTTAAAATTTATATTTTATATTTTATATTTTTCTTATATCTATATTATATCTCTTTTAAAAATAGTAACTTTTTAGTTTTACTTTTATCATTACTATTTCTTTTAATTAATATTTAAAATCTTTTATTACTTTTTATAATTATTTTATTATTATTATTAAAGTTATTTAAAAATATAATTTAATTAGTTTTTTAGTTAATATATAGATTTTATTATTTTAATTAATTTATTCTTAAAATAATATTTATCTCTTTACTTAAAGGTATAAGATTAAAATTAATTTTTTAATTCTTTTTTTTAATAAAAACCTTAAAGTAATTAATTTTCTAATAAATAATACTATTATTATAATTAAAGAATTATCTTTTTATATTAATAAGTTAATAAAGTTATTTGTTTTTATATTAATTTTAGTTTTATAAATATTTTTAAATTAATAAAATTCTTTTTTACTTTATTATTAACTTAAGTATTTAGCTATTTCCTTTTAATTTAAGCTTTTAGTATTAAGCAGTTAGGTTTATTATTTTATATAGCTTTTAGAGCTTTTATAGATTTAAGTTATTTTTATTTTTAGTTTTTATTTTTTTTTATAGCTTTATTATTATAAAAGGTATCTTTCTTTTTTTAAGGTATTTTAATAGATTTATTTATAATCTTTATTATAATAACCCTTACTATTAATATAATTATTAATAAACTTATTATTAAGTATTTATTATATATAATAATTTTCTAATTCTTTATATTATTTTTTAACTATTTATTAATATAATTTATATTATTAAAATTCTATTATAGTAAATTAATAATAGCTAAATAGGCATAATAGTGTTATATTAACTAAAGGTTAAGGAAAGTAAATTCCTTAAAGAGCGATGTTTTAAAAAGATTTTATAAAGTCTTAAGGTTATATAACCTAAAAATTAAACTAACTATTCATATTAAAATACTATTATAATTATCTTTCTTTTTTTATTTAGCTATTTTTAGCTAAAATAATAACAAAATTAAATTATATAATTATTAATAGGCTTTTATTATTATATATTTACTTATAATAATTAATTTTCTATCTAAATTTATATAAAGATAATAGTTTATATTTTAACTATTTTATATATAAAACCTACTATAAGTCTATAAATAGCTTTATTATAATATCTTATACCTTTATATAATTTATACCTTTTAATTTATAGTTAATCTTTTAATTTTTTAGGCTTTATTATGCTCTATAAGGCTTTTAATTCTTTCTTAACTATAAATATTTAATTTTCTCTATTTTTTTTTTCTTTTTATTTTATATAATTCTTTTAATTTATATACCTTTTTTTTTATTTATATCTTTACCTTTTAATTCTTTACCTTTTATTTCTTTAATAAATTTATCTTAATTCTTTTATAATAGTTAATAAAAGACTTATTTTTATTCCTAAAATACCTAATAAAGCTAAAAAGCTTAAGATAATTATACCTTTTAAGCCCTTTAATTATATTATAGGCTATTAGACTTATATATACTATATTTATATCTATAAAAATAACCTTTAGGTATTATTAATTAATAAAGATTTTAATAACCTTTTTTATTTCTTTTAGCTTAATTATTATATCTTTTATAACCTTATTTTTTCTTATTATATTAAAAATAATTACAGTAAGAGGTATTATAGACTATATATCTTTTTTATAATTTTTCTTTATATTCTATTATTAATTTAATTATAGTTTTCTTACTATAATAAAAGGTAACTTTAAAGATATAATAAAAGCCTTAAAGTTTATAACTATTTTAATTACTATTTATATTATTAATTAACTATAATATTTTATTATTTATATTTATTATAAATTTAAATATATTTCTTTATTTAATTTTAATTTTCTTTTATTATTTAAAGAAAATTTATATATTTATTTATAAATTTAAAGATATTAATACTTTTTAATAAGTTTTACCTTTCCTTTTAATATTATTACCTTTTTATTAATATTTTTTAATATAAAAGCTTAAAACCTTTATATTATTATTATAGCCTATTATTATATTTAATAAATATACTTTTATAATACCTTTTTAATTTTTATTATAAGTTTTAATATTATATTTATATTATTTTTTCTTAATATCTTTAATCTTTTAAAACTTAAATTATATATAAAATTAGCTATATATTTTAATTAAAAAAAAAAATTTAATTTTATAGCTTAAAAGGTTATAAATTTAGTATTTTATTAATAACTTTAAATAATATTAAAAGTAATTTTTATAATATTATACTATATTTTAAGATCTTTTATTTATTTAGCTTTTATTTAAATAAAAATCTTTTTAAGGGTTTTATTTCTACTATAATTTTAGCCTTTATTTTAATTATTATAAATTTATTTAAATAATTATAAGTCTTTAATAATAACTTTATAAATAAGGCTATTTAGGCTTTTACCTTTAAAACCTTTTTAATTTTTTAAGGAAATATAGCTATTAGTTCTTTATTTTAATTAAAAATACTTACTTTTTCTAGTTATAGTTATAATTACCTTAAAAGAAACCCTATATTAAAAAATAGCTTTATAGGGGATTAGGTATATAGTTAATCTTATTACTACTAGGTTTAAAAGTAAAAATTAAAGGTAATTAATAATTCTTAAGTAAATAAATTAAAATAAAGGGAAATTTACTTATAGTTAATTTTTTTTTTTAATTTTTTAGGTATTTTAATTACTTTAATTTTCAACTTATAATATATTATATTTTTATAGTTTTTCTCTTTTTTATAGTACTTATTTTATTTATAGCTATAGCCTTTTCTTTTTATTTAATTTAAAGCTTTTTTTAAGTAATAATAATTCAAAAGGCATTTTTTTTTATAGTAATAATCTATTAATTATTCTTACTTAAAGCTTATTTTTTAATACTTAAAGTTAAAGTATTTAGCCTACCTTTTAGTAGTATTTTATTAATATATTATAAGTCTATTTTTTTACTTTTATAGTTTTTAGATTTTTTATTTTACTTTTAAGATTTCTTTTTAAAAGCTACTATTTTTAATAATAATATAGAAATTAAAGTTAAATTCTATAAAGGTTTTATTTAATATTATATTTATAGTAATATTATTTATTAAGTTATAAGTAAATTACATAATTTAAAGCACTTTTAATTAAATATTTTAGTTTTTATTAATAAAGCTTATTAAGTAATAACCTAAAGTTTAATTTATTTATTTTATTTACCTATTAATTTGAAGGTAAAATACTATAAATAGTCTTTATTTAACCTTAAAATAATAATAAAATTTTTATTAAAATATATTTATAAAAACTAATTCTTTATTTAAAATAATACCTTTTAATATATTAAATTATAATTTTATCTCTTTATAAAAAAGCTTTATAAATTTAAATATAGTAATTTTAATAAAATAAATAAACATTATATAAATTTTATTAATTTATTAATTATTATAAAAATTATATTAACTTATTAGCCTTTAAGAATTATTAATAGTAATTTTATAATAAAGTTTATAGAGACTTTTTTAAAAAAATAAAAAGAAATTAATAAACTTTTAAACTTTTTTTAAAATTAATATCTCCTTAATATAGTTTTTTAGTAAATACTATATATAGCTATATATTATTTTATATTAATTTTTAGACTTTTTTAATAAAATTTCTTTTAAATTAGCTTTTAAGTCTTTTTAACTTTAAAATAGCCTACTAAAGGATTATTATAATATAGCTATAAAATCTCTTATTTTAAGTTAAGTTTTAATAATATATAAAGCCTCTTTTCTATATAAAGAAAGTTATTTTTTATTATTTATTATTAAGAATTTTCTTTTTTATTTACTTAAAATATTTTAATTTTTTTAATTAAATATTAATTTATTTTTTTCTTATATTAATTTAATAACTTTAATTATTAATTTTAATATTTTATTTTGAAAGGTTTTTTAAAATAAAAATTTCTTTATAGTTTTATTAAAAATTACTATAAATAATTTTAATATCTAAAGACTTTTCATTTAATTTAAACTTATTTAAAGTTTAAGGTAAAATTATCCTTTTTTTAAGTATTTTATTTAATTTCTTTTTATATTATTAATTTTTTATTAATATTTATATTTTAATTATTTTTTTCTTTTAGAAATTAATTAACTTTAACTTTTAATAGCTTTCTTTTTTATCTTTTAAAGGCCTTAAAGAGATATTAATAAAGTTATTTATCTCTTTTTTATATTTAATAATAAAATTATATATTATTAAATATAAATATTATTTAACTTATTTTCTATTTAATTTAGTATTTTCTATAAATAATTAAAGGTTTTAATAATTACTTAAAATCTTTACTTTTTTTTAAAGACTCTTTAAGGTAATATTATTAATACTTAAATAACTTTATAATAATTATTATCTTTTAATTTAATATACTATATAACCTCTTAATATTATTAAACTTTTAAAATTAAAATATTATAAAATAATAATATCCTTTATTATTTAATTAAAATAAAATATTAACTATAATATAATTTAATATACTTATTTTTATATAGATTTATCTCTTAAAATTAAAATACTTTAAGATTAAAGCCTTTTTAAACTTAATAATAAAGGCTTAAAGTATTTAAGCTTTTTAATTATTTAGCTTTATAGCTTTTAGTTTTTTTCTATTTTAGCTTTCTTTTAATAAGGTAATTAAAAAACTATAACCTTAAAGTAATTATAAATAAATCTTTAATAAAACTTATAAAATCCTAAAAATACTTATATTTCTTTAAATATTATTAATTTAGGCTATTTAATAATAATATAAATTGTAATTAAAATTTTTTTTTATTTTTTTAATAATTAAAATAAATTTTAAAAATTTAACTTTATTTTAATAAAAATAATACTTAAAGGGTTTTATATATACTTTAATAGCTTTTATTTATTTTAGGATTTATATAAAGTAATTTATATATTCTTTTTTAATTTTTAAAAATATTAAAATATTATTAAGATAAATAATATAATTATATACTTAAAATAGCTATATTTAATTTTAAATATAAATTCTTTTTTTCTTCTTAATTATAAATTTAATAATATATATTTTTAATATTAATTTTAAAGAAATATTTTACTTTTTAAATTTAATTTATAATCTTTAAGGTTGAAAGTAAAGGATATTACTTTTTAATAATAATTATATTTAGGCCTTAATAATTAATATAAAGGTGAAACCTTTTATTCTTTTTTAATATAAATAAAATAGATAATTTAATAGGGCTTTTAAAGAGATAAATTTATTTATTTTTTAAGTTTTTTTATATATATTTATAAAGTTTTTTTTAATTTAATTTATAATAATAAATAAATAAATTTATAAAAAGGTTTTTTTTTTAATTAAATTAATACTATAATTCATCTTTTTAAAGTTTAAAACTTTAATTACTTTATTATAATTAAAGACTTTAATATATATTTTTAATTTAAAAGATATTTTTACTTTTTAATAAGGCTTTTTAATATATTTCTTTAAAATATAATAAAATTCCTTAAAAATAATAATAATAAAGATTTTTATTTTATTTTAAGTTTTTTTTAAAAATTATTAAGATTAAAGGAGTTTTAGATTATTATAATAACCTTTAAATTATTACTTTTTTATTTTAAAGATAGTTATAATTTAAAGGTCTTTTAAGATAATTATAAAAAAAAATAGATTTATTATAATCCTATTTTTTAATATTTATTAAATTTTTAATTTTTTTTTTAAATTATTTTTCATAATTTATTAAAATAAAAGCTATTTTTTATTTTTTTATTATTTTTAATTAATTATTATTAATTTATTATAAAAAAATATTTATATCTTTTAATTCTTAAAAGCCTTAAGATTTAATAAAAATTTTATTAATAATATTAGTTTTTACTTTATAGTTTAGGTATATTTATACTATAATATTTCTATAGTTTTATACTTTAGCTATAATAAAGATTTTTCTTTTAAGTTAAATCTAAAGATATTTTAAGTAGTAATTAATATCTTTTATAGGTTTTTAATTAAAAATTAGTTTTTATTTTTAATTAAAATTAATTTTTTAATTTTTTAATTTAATTAATTTTATAAAATTTAAGGTAATCTTGAAAGTAATATTTTATTTTATAATAATTAAAGTATTTTATTAAAAAGAGAAATCTTTTTTTATTTTTTTTTTTATTTCTTATTTATTAAATCAAAATATAATTTAAGTTATTATATTAAAGGCACTATAATAAATATAGTTTTAAGCTTTTCTTAAATATATAAGGCTTTTTTTTTAATTAATCAGATTTTAAGGAAGTTTTTTTATATATTTATTTTTTTAATTTAATATATTTTATAATCTTTATATAAATTATATTAATCTTTCTTTAATTAAAAGTAAATTAATATCTCTTTAAAAAGCTATAATACTTTAAAAGGTTAAAAATAATCTTATATAGTACTAATATACCTTTATAGTAATATTAAAGGGGCTTTATTATTTAAGCCTTTATATATAAAGTTAATAGCTTAATGGCCTTATAAGGCTAATAGTAAGGAAAAAAAAAAAAAAAAAAAAAGGAATAGTAATATTAAATTTATAAAAAAAGTAATTTTTAATAAAAATAAATTGTAATGGCATCTCAGTACGGATGGTCAGCCTGGTCCCTAGGTTATGTGATTTCGGGACCCTATAGAATCTCCTTGGAAAACCCCTCTTTATGGAATCTTCCCTCCTTAAGCTTTAGTCAATATAATACTATTGTGCCTACCTAGCTATTACTAATCCACCATAACACTAATTAAGTTAATCTATTATATAGGCTATTTTAGCTTAATTAATCTAACCTAAGTTAATTATAAGCTGTTAGGTCTAAAAGACCTAAAGAGAGTTTTAAAAGAAGGTTATCCCCTTAAATTAAACCAGGCTATATTCCTTACTGCCTTTATAGGCAACTTAAATATATATAAAAAGTGGCTTTTTAATATAGCTAAAAGGGTTATTATAGTAAAGGAAGTATTACTTTTAATATAATAGGCTAGTTATAATTTACAACTATAAAAGTAAAGAGTATATCTATATATAGAATTAAATAAATATAAAGTAATAGTAAGGTTATACTAAAGGAATTAGGTTAACTTTTATATAGGTTAATTAGTAAAAGTAAAATTAACCTAAAGTTAATAATAACTTTATTAATTAAATATATATATTTAAATATATAACTAATTAACTTTATATTTAAGAGCTATAAATAAAGTAATATTAATAAAAAAGTAATAGGTTAAACTAGGGTTTCATAGCTATATTAATATATTCTATTAAGATTATTAAGTATTATTTCTTTTATAGTTTTTTTTAAACTTATTTTTTAAATATATTAAAAAAAAAGTACTATTGATATATTTTAATCTTAAAGTAATTTATTTACAAGTTATAAAAATTTTACTTTTAAGTTAAATATTAATTTAATTTACTTAAGGATTTTATTTTTTTTTAATTTAACCTTTTTTATTAATAGTATTAAAGGCTATTTTAAGTATTTTTTCTCTTTTTTTATATTTATTTTCTTTAAAAAGTAATACTATTTATAGCTTACTTTATTATATAATTGTTTATAATAAGTTAAAACTATTAAGCTATATTTTTAATAGCCTTAATTTAACTTACTGCTTTTTTACTAATATTACTTTATTTACTTTTAGATATAAGGTTAATTAATTATATACTTAAGTATATATATTTAATTAGTAAAGTTATTATTAACTTTAGGTTAATTTTACTTTTACTAACTAACTTATATAAAAGTTAATCTAATTCCTTTAGTATAACCTTTATAGAACCCTGCTATTACTTTATATTTATCCTAGCTTTACTCTTATAGTCTTAAACTATAACTAGCCTAATCTTTATATTAAAAGCAGCACCCCCTTTACTATAATAACCCTTTTAGCTATATTAAAAAGCCACTTTGTATATATATTTAAGTTACCTATAAAGGCAGTAAGGAAGGCTGCTTAATTTAACTAAAGGAAATAACCTTCTTTTAGGTCTTTTTTTAACTTCTTTAAATTTAATAGCTTATAATAGATTTAATTTAAATTAATTTTATTAAAATAAAGCTAATAAGTTATATAATTAATTAATTTGATTAATATATAATTAAAAATTACTATTTTAATTAAATTAAATTAATATTTTAATAAGAAGTTTTTCTTAATAGTAGCTATTATTATATATATCTCTTTTAATTTATTTTTATTAGCTTTTTATAAACCAGGCCTAATAGCTATATTAAGGTTATAGCTAGTTATATAATAGGCCTAATTATATAGCTATAGGCTATTTTATATAGTAGATATTATATTAATAGCTATAATTAATATTAATAGATATAATTAATATTAATAGATATAATTAATATTAATAGCTATAATTAATATTAATAGCTATAATTAATATTAATAGCTATAATTAATAGGAAAAGTTAAGTTAAAAAATATACTTTATAATAAATTTAGCTTAATACTTTTTTAGTTAAAGTAAAAAAGAAGGCTAATATAGCTACTAAAAGGCAGTATTAATATTACTTAATTAAGGCAGTAATTATATTATTAAGGCAGATGAACTTTATATAATTTTAACCTTTAAGATATAGGCTTACTATAAAGGCCTCATTATTTAAGCCTTTATATATAAAGTTAATAGCTTCATAGCCTTATAAGGCTAATAGTAAGGGAAAAAAAAAATTATAAAAAAAATTAATAAGTCTTTTAGCTATATATATTACTTTAATAATATTATTATAAAATTAATTAAAATAATAGGTAATAAAGGCTCTATATTATATAATAAATATTAATAGCTTATTAAAAGTACTATTAAAAACTTAAGTAAGTTAAGCTTAAAAATTTCTTTTAAATCTTTTTTATTATTAACTATTAAGCCTAAACTATATATTTTGTATTAAGTATTAATATTACTTTAATTTTATTATTATTATAAACTATTAAAACTATTTAATATTTAATATATTTTATTTAATTTATTAATAATATTTTTAAGTTATATATAAAATTATTTAACTTTTTTATTTTTATTTTAAAATAAGTTATTTATATTTTTTATTTTTAGTTTAACTTACTGCTTCTTTATTAATATTACTTTATTTATAGCTTTTAGATATTAGGTTAATTAATTATATTCCTAAGTATATATATTTAATTAATAAAGTTATTATTAAATTTAGTATAACGGTTAAGGTTTCTAAATAGGTAAACTAGTCTATATTAGGTTTATATTTACAGATAATATAGGGTATAATACTAAACTTATAAAATATTATATCTTTTAATAATTAAGTAATATATATTAGGCTTATTAATATAAAGATATTTTATTAATAGCTAGTAAATTAAATTCTATTTAATATTAAATAAATATATATATATATATTAAAATATTCTTAATAAGGTTAATTATATATAAGGTTATTATTAATCTTAATATAATATATTTCTAAACTGCTATTAGTTTAATATTAATTAGTTTTATATAGAATTAATTTATTATTAGACTTATTTTCTAATAGTAATTATATTCTTATTAAATAAAAATTATAAACCTTTTATATATATATAATATAAATACTAAAGTAATAATATAATTTCCTTTCTTTAATAGTCTTATCCTTAAGGCCTATTGTTTTAATTAATATTATATTTCTTTTAGTAAGTCTTAATTTAAACCTTTTATTAATATATCTTATTATATTTAATTATATTTTTAAATAGATATCTTAAAAAGATTATAAAATTTAAATACTTATACTTTCTATTAAATTTATATATAAAAAAGCTAATATATTATATATTTATTATTTCTAGATTAATAAAAGTAAAAAATATTTTATATCTATAAATTCTTTATATTATAGTAAATATATTTAGGCTAAAAAGTCTTATAATAATATTTATATTACTTCTTTATATAAGTTAATATATTCTTTTAATTTTTTAAAGTCTTTATTAAATTTATAGTAGTATCTTTAATAAAATAAAAAAAGAAATTAAAGAATAATAAAGATTAAATAAATAAAGATCTTTTTAAGCTTTATAAAGAAATAGTAATTTTATAAATATACTTTATTAATGCTATTAATTGCCTCTTTTATATTTATAAGATTTAAAATTAAATAAAAAAGAAATATTTTAAATCTATTTATTAAAATCTATAAAAGGTAAATTAATAAGATACTTTATTATTAATATTAAACATATATAAAAGTACTTTAATTAAGAATCTTTAAGTTAATTATATTTCTAATAATATTAATTAATTTACTTTTAGGTTAAAAGATAATATCTTTAATACTTTACCTTTATTTAATTTTAGTAAAACTTCTTTAAAAGTCTTTAAATATTAATAAGGTATTTTAGTAATTTCTATATATTTTTACTTTTTAGGTAGTTTTTCTACTTAATAAGGTATTCTATTTTCTTATTAACTATCTTTATTTCTCTTATTACTTTTACTTTATAGTTTTTTAATTCTTTTATTTCTATAGGCTTATTATATATTTTAATATAAATTATATTTATTACTAATTTAAGTAGTAAAATATAAAAGATAAAATAGATTTTAACCTTTAATAATAAATCTAATTTATAGTTATTCTTTAAGACCTTTTTAATAATCTTATATAGTATAATATATTTAAAGTTAAGCTTATAATTTAGTTATTTAATTCTAATATTTTTTATAGATAAATAAACTATATTTCCCTTTAAAAAGGTAAGTCTCTTTATCTTTCTAGAATTATAGTATTATTATATTTATTTTTTAATAAATTTAAGTTCTATCTAAAGTTTATTATATAAATTCTTTAAATTATTACTTTTAATTATTACTACTAAATTAATTATTTTAAATTCTTATAAATTTTAATATACTTTTAATATAAACCTAAAATTAATATATATTAATATAAGTTTTATACTTTTATTATAGGCAGTATTATATACTAATTAAATATATAGTAATTTTTTAATTTAATTATTTTATTTATAGTTAATATAGTACTATAGGTATTATTTTAGTATTTAATTTATTTATTTTATTTATCTATTTATTTAAGCTTTAAATACTATTATAAGTTTATAATTTAGGCTTAATAATACTATAAGTATATTTTAATATCTTAATATAAATATTAGTTTTCTATTTAAAATAATTTTAATTAGTAATTTATATATATTAATGATATATCTATAAATAATATATATATATTCTTTTATATCTATATTTTCTCTATAAGGTAGGTAATATAAGAATTTAATCCCCAGTTTAAATTACTGCTTCTTTACTAATATCACTTTAACTGCTTTTAGATATAAGGTTAATTAGTTATATGCCTAGATATATATATTTAATTAATAAAGTTATTATTAACTTTAGGTTAATTTAACTTTTGCTAACTAACTTATATAAAAGTTAACTTAATTCCTTTAATATAACCTTTATAGAACCCTGCTATTACCTTGCATTTATCCTAGAACTCTATTTATAGATATATTTAACCCCTATATAAGTAAGAGAAAGCTAAGTATATATTTAGCCTTAATAATTATATTCTATAGCCACTCTTTATAGCTAGTTAAGCCTAAAAAGGCAGCTAAAAAGGTAGCCTAATTAGTTATTAAGGTCCTGCCTTACCTTATAGCTTCTTCTAGGTCCTTTAGTTATAATAGCTTTTTAGCTAGCTAATTTAAGGATATTATATAAAATAGAATATCTAGATCTATATAACTAATTATATTAATTAAAATATAATTAAAAATAGCTATTTTAATTAAATTAAATTAATTTTTTAATAAGAAGTTTTTTTTAATAATTATAGCTATTATATAAAGCTTATAGTATTTATAGCCTATAGCTTCTCTTAGTATTAATTTAGTTATATTAATAAGATTATAATTAGTTATATAATAGGCCTAATTGGCCTATAGGCTATTATATATATTAGGTATTATAATAGTAGCTATAATTAATATTAATAACTATAATTAATAGTTAGGTTAGGGAATGCACTTAAGTGTAATAGACTTAGCCTAGTATTATTTTAGTCTTTTAGGTAAGGTAAAGGAAGAAGGCTAATATAACTACTAAGGGATAAACTTATAGGCAGTATTAATACTGCTTAATTAAGGCAGTAATTATGCTATTAGGGCAGATAAACCTTATATAATTTTAACCTTTAAGATATAGGCCTACTATAGAGGCCTTATTATTTAAGCCTTTATATATAAAGTTAGAAGCTTAATAGCCTTATAAGGCTAATAGTAAGGAAAAAAAAAAAAATAAGAACTTAATAAATTAATTTATAATAACTATAATACTGTTATAAAAGATTTTAATTAAGGGTTTTTTAAATAGTAATAGCTTTATAATAAAGTCTATTATAATTAAATCTTATAGTTATTATACTATAAGAAATAATTAAAGTTCTTTATAAGGTTTTTATTATTATATTCTTATCTTAATATAAAGGTTATATTATTTAATAACCTTTTTTATTATTATTTATTATATTTTATATCTATATTATAGAAGTTATTTAATAGTCTTTATTACCTTTTAGTATTTATATATAGAATACTTATAGAATTTCTATATAAATTCTTTTAGTTTTTTTAAAATTTCTTTAATTATTTTAGCTTCTATTTATTTTAAGGTTTATATTTATTAAATAAAGATATATTCTCCCTTTTTATTCTTTTTTAATATTTAATTATTTACTTTTATAATATTTGTATTATAGTTTAGTTATTAGTTAATTATATTTACTTTTTTATTTTTTAATTCTTTTCTATAAATAATTATAAAGTTAAATTTATATAAATATTTTATATAATATAACTATTATTAATTAAGTTTGTAGATAATTATAAAGTATAAAATATTTTAGTAATTTATATATATTTTAACTTTATATTTACTTTCTATTAAATAATATCTAAACTTCTTAAAGTAATTAATAATTATTAAAACTTCTTTATTATAAATTAAATATTATAGCTTTATATTATATAGTTTATATAAATAAAATAAAATATAATATAATTTCCTTATATTATCTTATTATTTAATTTATTTTCTTAAGGTATAATTAAATAAATCTATTTTTAATTTAATTTCTTTTTTTAAATTAAATATAATTAAAATTAACTTACTAAAAGTAGCTTTTTTAAGTTATTTAAAGGCTTTTTATATCCTATTATTCTAATTAAATAGTTAGTCTTTTTTTATTAATTTTATTGATAAATTAGTAATTTTATTAAAATTCTTAATAAATCTTTAATAGTAATTAATAAATCTTAAAAATATTTATATCTCCTTAATATTTTTAAAGACCTTTTATTTTATTATTATTAAAATCTTTTTTTATTTTATTTAGATTTCTTTAGATATAATAATATATTTTAAAAAGTTTACTTTTATAATATAAAAAGAAACTTTTTTTAAGTTTAATTAATAGTCTTAATATTTTATAATACTTTTATAACCTTATAGATATATTCTTTATATTTTTCTTTTATTATTTAAAAAAATTAAAATATTATTTAAAGTAATATATTATAAAGATATTAAAATATTATTAAAATATATTATTAATTATATATTAAAATATAGTAAATATATTAATAAAACTAAAAGATATAATTATATATTTATAAAGTCTTAATTTAATCTTAAATACTATTTTCTATTTATCTCTTTTCTTAATATAAATAATATTATATATTTCTTTTAGGTCTAAAGCTATAAAGATCTATTTCCTTTATAATTAATCCTTAAGTTCTATAATAAATAAAAATAAGGTTTAGTATTTAATTATATATATATTTAATAGTTAATAATTAATTATTAATTAATTTTTTTTATTCTTTTTAAATATAAAGAATATTATTAAAATTAATAATAAATTAAATATTTTAATATAGCCTCTTTTTAATATTTTATTAATATATTTCTTTTAAACTTATAGTTTTTATTAATTTAATAAATATAACTTCTATAATAATAACTTATTATTTATAAAATTAATTTTATAATTTTATTAATTATATTTTCAAATTCCTATTTTTAGATCTTTATTAAATAGCTTATTATATATTTAATATTCTTTTAAAATATTCTTAAGTCTATTTTATTTAGATTCTATTTTTTTTTCTTTTAAAGATCTTCTTTCTATAAAAGGCCTAAAGTTTCTATTTTATATTTTATACCTTTTTTATATTTCTATTATACTCTTTTTAAAGGCTATAGTTTATTAATTTTATACTTCTTACTATTATTTCTTTTAATTAATATTTAAAATCTTTTATTACTTCTTATAATTATTCTATTATTACTATTAAAATTACCCAAAAATATAACTTAATTAATCTTTTAACTAATATATAGGTTTTATTATTTTAGCTAATTTATATTTAAAATAATATCTATTTTCTTTCCTAAAGGTATAATATTAAAATTAATTTCTTAATTCTTTTTTTTAATAAAAACCTTAAAGTAATTAATTTTTTAATTAATAATACTATTATTATAGTTAAAGAACTATCCTTTTATATTAATAAAGTAGTAAGTTTATTTCTTTTTTTTTATAGTAGTTTTAGCTTTATAACTATTTTTAACTTAATAAAGTTCTTTTTTATTTTACTATTAATTTAAGTATTTAAGTATTTCCCTTTAATTTAAGCTTATAGTATTAAATAATTAAATCTATTATTTTATATAGCTCTTAAAGCTTTTATAGGTTTAAGTTATTTTTATCCTTAATTCTTATACTTTTATAGCTTTAATATTATAGAAAGTATATCTTTTTTTCTAAAATATATTAATAAATTTATTTATAATTATTATTATAGTAATCCTTACTATTAATATAATTATTAATAAATTTATTATTAAATATTTATTATTAATAATAATCTTTTAATTCTTTATATTATTCTTTAATTATCTTTAATTATAATTTATATTATTATAATTTTATTATTTATTATTTATATAATACTTTACTAATATTAAGGTAACTTTTAGAATACCTTTTAAAGTCTATATAGCCTTTTATATAATTTACTTTACTTAAAATATATTATTCCTTTATAAATTCCTATTTATATTTATTATATTTTCTTTAGGCTTTTTTTTATTTTTAAGTAAGTTTATTTTTATTATTATAAAATATATTAAAGAACTTCTTTAGCTCTTTTAATATTTTATTTTATATTTTTAGCTATATTATAACTTCTTTTAATTTTTTTAAGCTAATATTATTTTTAAACTATTTATTATTATTATCTTTATATTATTAATTAAACTATTTTTCTATTAAGGTAATATCCTAAATTATTTATTATAGTTTTACTTATATATTCTTATCTTTTTAAATTTCTCTATAATAAGCTATATAGAATTAAAGTTTTAATACTTTAAGGTTTTTATATTAAATATTTAATAAATATCATTTTATTTTCTCTTTTTAATATAACTTATTATTAAATTTTTTTAATATTATAATAAAAAAGTAATTATTATTTTCTTTTTTTATTTATATTTAATATATTAATAATATTTATAAAATATTTATAATAGTTTATTATATTTTAAATATATAAATAATATTATTATATAATCTTAAAGATTAAACTTTAATTCTTTATATAATAGATTTATAATATTTTTTATATAATAAATATAAATATAAATTATTAATAAGTTATTTATATTAATATATTTTCTAGCCCTTTAAATATATATTTCTTTTTTAGAGGTTTAAATCTTTAGTCTTTATTTATTATATAAAGATTTATAAGGTTATTTCTGTTTTTTACTTTCATTATTTATTTTCTTTTTAAAGATATTATATAGTTATATATATTATACCTTTTTTATATTTTATATTTTAGTCTTTTTAATATTTCTTTTATATATAGGCTATTTTTTTTTTAATCTTTTTACTTTTATTACTTTTTTAGTAATTTAAATTATAATTTTAATTAAAACTATATTAATATATTATATTACTTTTTTTCTTTTTAATATATTCTATTATTTTATTATTTTTAATATTTTTATGTTAATAGCTTCTTTTTTTATTTTCTGCCTTTAATATACTTTTTGCTATTACTTTTATTTCATTTCTTAATAGGTTAAACTCTCTTTAGCCTTTTTATAGTATTTTTATACGTTTTAGTTATATAGTATTAAAATATATAGTATATTACCTCTTTTTATATTTTCTTTAATTAAGAATTTATTTTATAGCTTTTATATAAAACTATTAATATATTATTATTATTTATAACTTATATAGTCTTTCTTATATATATTATCTTATAATATATTATATATACTTTATATTATTCCTAAAGTTTAAACTTATATAGCTATTTAAAGGGTCTATTTATTAATAGCTTTTAGTATTTATTTATTTTAATTTAAGTCTTTAGGTTATTATAATTAAAGGCATTTATTAGTAATATATTTAAATTATTTATAATTATAATATTTAACCTTTAATATATTATATTATCTTTAATTATTATTATATTATATAGCCTTTAAAATTTTAGATTTTAATTTAATTTTATATTAAGTATTAAGTAGTTATTTCTTACTTTAATTAGTATTTTATTATTTTATATTATATTAAAGGTTATATAATCCTTTATTCTTTTTAATTTATTTTTTTTATTATTATTTAAACTATTAATTATTAATCTCTATAGTAATATTAACTAATTTATTTAAGTTTTTAAGCTTAAGTTTAATATTAATTATAATATTTTTAACTTTTAATTTAAGTTTTAAATATGCTTATATTATATATATTTCTTTACCTTAATTAAGTCTAGCTATTTAATATTAATATTTAATTAAATAGTTTACTATAGATTTTTATTATTTAAGTTATTAGATTTTTATTTTTATAGCTTATGTTTTATTTATAACTCTAAAGGCATTTTTAAATTTATCTTTAAAATATTTATATTTCTTATAAATATATTTTATTATATTTTATTATTTCTTTTTAAGGTTATTAATATAATTATAAATAATAGATTCTATAAATTATAATACTTTATCTTTAAGGAATTCTATTTTATATTTAACTTTAAATTTTTTAATAATAAACTAAATAAAGTAATATATTTAATAGCTTTATAAATTAATAAAAAATCCTTAAAGTTTATCTATATTACTATTAAATAAGTCTAGTTAATAAAATTATAAAATCTTTATAAAATCTTTACTTATAATAATAAGCACTATAGTATACTTAATATAATCTCTATAAAGCTTTTAACTTTTTTTAATTTTAGCCTTAAAGGCTTTAATAAATTTAATAAATTTAATTACCTTTTTCTTTAATCCTTTAATTTAATTTTAAGAAATTCTAGTATTTTCTTTAAAGTTACTTAATAATATATTATATTACTAATTAAAATATATAAACTTATATTTAAACTATATAACTTCTCTCTTATAGGTAGTTAAATAGGCTAATATAATATCTTTTTTTTCTTTTTTATTTATTTCTATAGAGATATTTTTTATATTAAAGAGAACTTTTTATTATAAAATATATTATATATATCTAGTATTAAAAGGTTAAATAAAAGTTATAAATATTATTATATTAATATTACTTAATATTATATAATATAGTCTAAATAAAAGCTATTAATATATAATAGATAAGGTTTTTAAATAGGTAAATTAATTTATATTAGGTTTATATTTATAGATAATATAAAGTATAATATTAAGCTTATAAAGTATTATATCTTTTAATAACTAAGTAATATATATTAAGCTTATTAATATAAAAATACTTTATTAATAGCTAGTAAGTTAAGTTCTATTTAATACTAAATAAATATATATATATATATTAAAATATCTTTAATAGGGTTAATTATATATAAGATTATTATTAATTTTAATATAATGCATTTTTAAATTACTATTAGTTTAATATTAATTAATTTTATATAAAATTAGTCTATTATTAAACTTATCCTTTAATAGTAATTATGTTTTTATTAAATAAAAATTATAGACCCTTTATATATATATAATATAAACGCTAGGGTTATAATATTTAGGTTAACTTTACCTTTACTAACTAACTTATATAAAAGTTAATTTAATTCCTTTAAACCTTTAGTTTAACCTTACTATTACCTTATATTTATTTAACTTTATATATAGATATACTTTATATTAAAAGCAGTGCCCCCTTTACTGTAATAACCCTTTTAGCTGTATTAAAAAGCCACTTTTTATATATATTTAAGTTTAGGCCTATAAAGGCAGTAAGAAAGGCTATCTAGTCTAACTAAAGGGAATAACCTTCCCTTAAGTCTCTTTTTAGCTTTTTTAAATCTAATAGCTTATAATAGATTTAATTTAAATTAATTATATTAAAATAAAGTTAATAAATTATATAATTAATTAATTTAATTAATATATAATTAAAGATTACTATTTTAATTAAATTAAATTAATACCTTAATAAGAAGTTCTTTTTAATAGTAATTACTATTATATAGATTTCTTTTAGTTTATCTCTATTAGCTTTTTATAAGGCAGGCCTAATAGCTATATTAAGGTTATAGTTAGTTATATAGTAGGCCTAATTATATAGCTATAGGCTATTTTATAGTATTATATTAATAGCTATAATTAATATTAATAGCTATAATTAATAGGTATAAAAAGTCAGGTTAGGGAATGTACTTAAGTGTAATAGACTTAGCCTAGTATATAAAAAGGTTAATTTAAGATATTTTAATCTTTTAGTTAAGGTAAAGGAAGAAGGCTAATATAGCTACTAAGGGGTAAGTAGTATTAATACTGCTTAATTAAGGCAGTAATTATACTATTAAGGTAAATAAACCTTATATAATTTTAACCTTTAAGATATAGGCCTACTATAAGGGCCTTATTATTTAAGCCTTTATATATAAAGTTAATAGCTTAATGGCCTTATAAGGCTAATAATGAAGAAAAAAAAACAATTTATATTTTTTATATTTTAATTAATTAATAAATAAATAATTTAATTAATTTAATTAATATTAATAAATATAATAAAATATTACCTCTATAAGTTAGTAATAATATTATATTAATAAATAGAGTTAATATTTATAAATATTATATTTATATTATTTAATATTATATAGTATAATTTAAATAAAAGTTATTAATATATAATAATTAATTCTTAACTATAAATAAATTAAATTATATTAAGTTTATTATTAATAAATTATATAGATTATAATATTAAATAATTATTAAAGTATTATATCTCTTAATAGTAAATTTAATATATATTAGGCTTAATTAATATAAAGAAGTTTTATTAATAGTTTATAAATTAAATCTATAGAAATATAAATAAATATAAACTATATATTACTATTTATAAAATGTTTATTAATATTTCTATTAAAGATTAAAATATTAATTTTTTAATTTTAAATTAATATAATAGAGCTTTAGTTTTATTATAATTAATTAATTTAAATAAATTAAAAAAAGTCTATTTAGTCTATTAATAATTAATAGTTATTATAGAGAAAATTATAAGGTATATATTATATAACTATAAGGGTTATAATATATAGCCTTTTAACTTTATTAATAAGGCTGGACCTTTTACTTTAAAATGCTTTTTATAATTATTATATTACTATAAAGGCTTTATTATTTAAGCCTTTAAATAAAAAGTTAATAGCTTAATAGCCTTAATAAGTTAATAGTAAGAATAAAAATAATAATAGTAAATTTATAATTAATTTTTTATAATATAATATATATTAATATTTAACTACTAAAAAGTAATAAGATATATATAATATAAATATTATCTTTTATTAAATTATAATATAAAAGATATAAAAAAAGCTATTAGGTAAGGCAGGCCTTTAATAACTAATTAAATTACTTTTTAAATTACCTTTTTTAGCTTAAACTTAAGTAATTAAAAAAAGTAACTATAAAATAAAATTATTAATATTAAATATATATTTAGCTTATTTTTATATATATAAAGCTTAAAAATATATATAAAGTAATAATAAAATTTTAAAATTAAAGGTTTAAAGAAATTAAATTAACTTTTATATAAATAAATTAATAAAAGTTAAATTAATATTTATTAAATATATATTATAAAAGGCAATAAATAGTAATATTAATAATAATTTTTATAATTTAAATAAAATTTATTATAAAACTTTAATTAAAAGGCTAAAATAATTATATTTTTAAAAAAAATAATAATTAATTAATTAATATTACTTTTTAATTTATATTATAAATATATAATATATTTATAAAAGCCATATAAGCTAATAGTATAGATTACCAATACTGTTACGACCCCTGCGCTTATATTATATATACCCCCACAATTTTATCCTATAACCCACTAATTATAGAATAAGTTATATAAGACAACCATTATAAAGATACTATCATCCTATAGAACGATACATCCTAAAGATAACTGCATCCCCTTAAGGTAGTATCCTAGCATCTAGGATATTAATATATAAAATACATTTATTAGCACTTTATAGACTAGCTTACTAACTATTAATAAGACTTCTTTATATTAATAAGCCTAATATATATTACTTAATTATTAAGAGATATAATACTTAAGCCAAGCTTAGTATATATGCCTTATATTTCTGTAAATATAAACTTAATATAGACTAGTTTCTCTATTTAAAACTATAACTATTATATATTAATAGCTTTTATTTAGTATATACTATATATATATTAAGTAATATTATACTATTAAAATATTTAGTAATATTAGTACCTTAGTACCCCCTTACACTAAAGCACTATCTAGTAATGCCAAGATAGCAGCTAAAGTTTAACAGCTTTGCAATACTATTTATACCCTATAGGCATAAATAAATATATAATTAGCTGTAATTAATAAAGGAGGTAACTATAAATATTATAAAAGGGACCCTAGAGAAGCACTTAAGCTGCCTAAGCTAGAACCCTTTAAAGGATAGGTAAGTAATATAATCCTATTTCTTACTTAAATAAAAGGTTACTTTTAACTATTTCTAAATAGGCTAAATAGTCTAATTAAAAAGTTACTATTTACTATATTATTAATTTAAGGAGATACTAAAGATTGATTTAAACCTATTATAAGGGATTACCTTAAGAATAAAGAAAACCTATAGGATTAAAATACCTAGAATATCTTTAGAAATTAGAAGAATTTTAAATAAGCACTTAAGGATAATTTTAGAGTAATTAATAAAAAACGCTAGATAGCAGCTAAACTACTTACACTTTAATAGCATAAGTTATATATAGCTTACTTAGCTAAGTTCTAATAGCTAGCTGCTAAAACTTAATAGGATAATAACTTACTTATAGAAATCTACTATTAAAGCTTAAAGGAAGAAGTTAAGGATAAACTATACCTAGCTAATAGGCCTAAAGACCTAACTATATATATTACTATAATAATTAAGATTAATAAATAATAATATAAATACAGAAAAAAGAGAGCTAACTATAAGAGGGGAAATGACTTTAACCTTTATTACCTTAACTAATAACGAAATAATAATAATTAAGGTAACTCTTAAAACTAATAATAATAATAAGAATTAAATTAAAGTAATACTTTATATAGATCCTATAAAGGACTAATAACTCTAGAAATTACCTAACTAGATAATAGAAACTGTAGATAATATAATATATTTAAATGCAAGTATTATAATTGCAACTAATTTAGATATATAGTATAATAATATCTATAACCTAGAAGACTATATAACCCTAATTACAGTAAGTAAATATTAGGACTAATATAACAGTTTAAACTTTAGATAGCTATATAAACCTAAATACTAGAAATAATATAAAGTGGATATAATAAATAATTTAATAGAGAAAATAAAATTATATAGTTAGAACCTAAAAAAGAAGGGAAATTAGAAAAGAAAAATAAATTATATACCTTAAAAGAACTTAAATAAAAAAGAATTTAATAAAATAAACTGTAAAATTAGAAATACTATAAATATATATAAGACCTAAAGAAGTAAGAATACTTTAATAAAAAGTAGAAAAAATAAAAAAAAGAAGTAGATAGAAAGAAACTTAAAGAATTTAAAAAATAACTAAATATAGAAAAACTATAAATATTAGGAGTTATTAAAGAAGGAAAAGCTATTATCTTTAATATAGAAGAATTAGGTAAACTATCTAGACTGGTAGATAATATTCCTACTAGAATAATACTTTAAAATAAGAAAGAATAATACAAGTAAAAAGTTAAAGTAGGAGACTAACTTTAATAAAAAAAATAATAAAATTCCTATAGTATAGGATATAGAGGTAAGAATATTAGAATAACCGCTTAATATTTTTATAATTAAGATAAATAGATCTTATAGAAATAGAAGTAACCCTATAAAAAAGAGATTAATAAAAATGGCCTAAAGATTTATAATATATAGGAAGATATCTATATATAGAGAGCTAGAGAGTATTAGGATATAGAAATAGGAACTAAAATCTACATTAAGGTATATTATATTAATAATATATTAAACCTATTATACCTAGAACCTATTCTTAACCTATAGAATAATATATAAATAATACTAATATACCCTTAATATAATAAGATAGCTTAGGTTTTATATAAAAACTATTAATATAAGTAATATAAGCTAGATAAAATAGATAATAACTACTTTCTTATAACTATAAATAGAATATTTAATAATAGACCCTATCTAATAAATAAAATAGAAGGATACTTAATATATCTTTAATATAACTACCTTAAAGTAGCAGAACTTTAATTTAATATAGCACTTTATAGAAAAATATATAAAATTAATAAATTAATATAAGGAATTAAAGAGAATATAAAGATTATTAAGGATGTAAAAAAAGAATTTAATAAAATTACCTAAAAAAGATATAAATATCTCTAAAAGGAACCCTTAATTGATAATACTAGCTTAAAAGATATTAAGGAAATTTAATATTAATAGGAGGCAGATAGCCTATACCTAATATAAGATATTTTATTAGAATAGAAATAATTAAGTAAATATAAAACTTTAAATAAGAAAATAGAAGAAGAATACTAATAATAGATATTTAATAAAGAATTTCTTAATAACTGCCTTAATAGAAAAGGATATAATAATAGTAACTGTAAATAAATGTATTAAGATATATTAAGAAAAGTTATATACTATCTATAACTAAGCTATAAATAAGCTAATAAACTAAATAAAAACGATTTAAACTAATAAATATATTAGGACTATATAAAGATCCTATACTATAATGCCTAATACTAAAAGTTTAGATTAAGGGGAAATAGCTAAATGCTTAAATTAATTATAGAGCTAAATGAAATTTTATTAACCTAAAAATAGTTATATAGTTAAAGCTATTATAGAGAAAGAAAAAGAGACTTTACCTGCTAATTAATGCAAAAGGATAACTATTTAATTATAATAATAGAATTATTAATTAGGAGATTAATTACCTTAAGGTCTTTATCTAAAGGAAAAATTAGGGAATAGACTTTAATATCCTTCTTTTAAATTAGGAAGTTAATATCCTCTTAGGTATTAATTAGCTATAAAAGAAGAACCCCTATATTAACTAAAAGACTGGCTAAGTTACCTTTTTTAATAATACTTATAGTAATAATAAGATAATTATAATAAATAATAAGAGATTTTAAACCCTAACTAATAAGGATAGTATAGATAAATATAAAGTAAAGAATTTACTACCTTTAATAGGAGTTAAATATAAGTATATAAAAGGCAAGAAATAATGAAATTAATAGATTTTAGGGCTTTTTAAAATATAACTATATAGCCTAAATAAATAACTATAAATCTAAAAGGAACTTAAGAAAAAAGAATAGTAAGATTAACTTAAGAATATATTAGAAGAATACTATATCTATAAGAAACTATTTAATAAAGAACTTAAGATAAAGGTATTATAGTATAGCTGCTAGGACTATAAAATATAGCTTAAATTAGAAGACTTACTATTCTAGAAAATCTATAATTTAAATAAAAAGGAACTTAATACCTTAAAAGAATACTTAGAAATAGAATTAGTAAAAGGAAATATTAGGATATTTATATTATTAGCAGGATTTCTAGTAATATTTATTCTTAAGAAAAATAGGAAATTATAACTTATTATAGACTATAGAAGGTTAAATGCCCTTACTATTAAGGATAGGACCTTACTTCTATTTATTATAGAACTTAAGGACTGCCTATAAGGAAAATAGATCTTTACTACTTTTAACTTAAAAGGAGCTTATAACCTGATTTGTATTAAAAAAGGAGATAAATAGAAGATAGTATTTAAAATTAAGTTTAGACTTTTTAAGTATTTAGTAATGCTATTTAGACTTATTAATATATCTATAATATTTTAATAGATAATTAATAATATACTTTAATAATATTTAAATATTTTTATAGTATACTATTTAGATAATATTTTAATCTTTTTAAATAATAAAAAAGAGTATAAGAAATATATCTATAAGGTATTAAAAGCCCTATAAGATACTAACTTATTAATTAAATTAGAAAAAAGTTACTTCTATATAAAAGAAGTAGACTTCTTAAGATATACTATTATACCTAAAGAAATTAAAATAAAATAAAAGAAAATTTTAATAATAGTAGATTAGCCTATATTTAAAACAGTTAAGGAAATATAAAGCTTCTTAAGCTTTATTAACTACTACTAATAATTTATTAGAGATTCTAATAAAATAGTAAACCTATTAATAGAACTTATTAAAAAAGAATAAAAGTTTATTTAGGCATTAAATATCTAAAAAGCATTTAAATAGCTATAAGATATAATCCTTAGTAAACCTATATTGGTTATATTTAACCCTAATAAGGAAATAGAACTTAAGACTAACTTATTAGATTTTATACTTAGAGGATAGATTAGTTAATATAATAATTAAAGCAAGCTATATCCTATTGCGTTTTACTTATATAAGCTGTATAAAGTAGAACTTAATTACCCTATTTATAATAAAGAATTTCTAGTAATTATTAACTGTTTTAAGGAATTTAAATACTATCTTATAGGAAGTATATACTAGATTAAGGTTTATACTAACTATTAAAATATTTTATACTTTATAATAATGTAAGAACTTAACTAATAATAGCTATATTATATTAAATACCTATATAAATTTAATTTTATAATTATTTACTAAAAAAGGTTAGATAACAGAAGAGTAGATATAATTAGCAGATAACTAGATTATAATACCGGCATACCTAAAATAAAGGAATAACTCCTAAAGAAAAATTAGAAAGAAGAATACTAATTTACCTAACTAATACAGATATTAAGATAGATATAAATAAAAGAAACTAGAAAAATCCTAAAAGAACTATAAAAGTTTATTTAGGAATTCTATATAGATTTACTATATAGGCATTAAGGAGTTATTAAAATATAAAAATAACTGCTACAGTAAGGTTATTAAATAATAAAGGAAGTAGTAAAAAAGGTTATTAAATAATATAATATTTACGCTAGAATAAAGGCATAATAATATAAACCTTATAGAATACTATAACTAATAGAAGTTATAAAATAACTATAAAGCTTAATTATAATAGACTTTATAATTAAACTACTACTATTAAAGAAACCTTTAACCGGAATCTTCTATAATAGTATTATAGTTATAGTAAATAGACTTATAAAATACTTAATTTACTTACCCTATAAAGAGGCAATAAATACAGAAGAAATAGCCTATATCTTCTATAATAGGGTAATATAAAAATAAGGATTACTAAAAGAAATTCTATTAAATAGAGAATTAATATTTACCTCTAAATTCTAGTAATTACTTATAGTATATATAGAAGTTAATTACTAACTTACTATAGCTTTTAGACTGCAGGCAGATAGTTAGATAGAATAAATAAACTAAATACTAAAATAATACTTATAGTATTATATTAATTATAAGTAAAATAATTAAGTAAAGAAGCTATTAAGCATCTAGCTAGCCTATAATACTGCCTATAATAAAAATATAAAATTTATACTATTTAATATAAATATTAGATTTATACCTAATATATATTATAATACTTAAAAACCTAAAAATATAAACCTAATAACTATTATTATAAGCAATAAGCTAAAAGAAATTTATAAAGAACTTAAAACTAAATTAAAATATATTAAAAAAAGGATATAGAAATACTATAACCCTAAAAGGTTAAAGGGATTAACCTTTATAAAGAGAGATATAGTCTACTTATTTATAAAAAACATTAAAATGGACTAATTAAGTTATAAATTAGACTATAAATATTTAAGATTAGTTAAGATTAAATAAAAGATAGGGAAAGACTAATATAAATTAGACCTATCTCTAAATATTAAATATTACCTAATTTACTATATTTTAATATTAGAATTAGCTGCTAATATAATATACATTAGAACCAGTAATAAACTATAATAAATTATAGGACTAGAGGTATATAAAATAGAGGCAATTAAAGAAATAAATAAGGTTAACAGATAGAAAATATACCTAATTAAATAGAAGAACTACCTAGAAAATAAAAATATATAAGAACTACTAAAATACCTTATTAATACCTAATACCTCCTAAAGAACTTTTATTAAAATCTAATAAAGGGGAAGCATTTAAAAAATCGTCCTTAAAACCTAAAGATAACTAATTTATATTATTAGGAATATAATCTATCTAGAGTTTATAGACTATAGCGTCCTTATAGGTATCTAATATAAATAAAATCCTATCCTCTTTCTTAACCTCTTAAAGACTATAGTATATAGCTTTAAAATGCTTTTCTTTTACTCTAGTATAGATCTTTTAAATATAGGATAAATGCCTTATAGCAGCAGTAAGATAAGATTATAAGGCTGCTATTTCTTTATAAAGTTTTAAAAGATTATTACTAGCTTTATCCTTATCTACCTTTAGTTTTTTCTTTTATTTTATAAGGGTAGATACTAAAAGAAATTTAAGTTAATTAAAAAAAGGAGCTATAAAAGAAAATATATATATAATAAAGTAACTCTTATACTATTATAAGGTTTTTATTTATAAATATACTTACTATACTAACTAGAGTTAAGAGATATTAAGCACTTCTCTTCAGTCTTTGCCTAAAAATAATAGATATATAGCATATCTGCCTATTTACTAGATAATATAATAGATTTAATAAGTTTTATAATATTATAATCCTTCTTAAGTCTTTCTAACTTACATTTTACATAAGTTTTATAAGAATACTGCTTAAAAATACAGTTAGATATTACGCAATATAATAATAAAAGGATTAAGTTAAAACGTACTAAATAAAATTCAGGTTAAATAGGGTATATAGGTCTTAAAGATAAGACCCAATAGAGAGAAGAGATTATATTATAACCCTTACGCTTATATTATATATACCCTATAATTTTATCCTATAACCTACTAATTATAAAATAAGTTACATAAAATAACTATTATAAGAATACTATTATCCTATAGAATAATATATCTTAAAGATAATTACATCCCCTTAAGGCAGCATTCTAGTATTTAGGATATTAATATATAGAATATATTTATTAGCACTTTATAAACTAGCTTATTAGCTATTAATAAGACTTCTTTATATTAATAAGCCTAATATATATTACCTAATTATTAAGAGATATAATACTTAAGCTAAGCTTAGTATATATACCCTACGTTTCTGCAAACATAAACCTAATACAGACTAGTTTCCCTGTTTAAAACCATAACCATCATAAATACCAGAGCCCTGCTTTTCATTATGCCTATATATTAAGGTAGAGATTACTTATAGGAATTTGCATTTAAAGTTCAATACCTTGCAGTCATGGCGCGCCAACCATGCACCTTTTGCATCTGGCGTTCTCCTTTTATTTAATTAAGATGTGCAATCAATGTAGCACAGGCCTTCACAAAATCCCAACCACTAAGCCCACCCCATCATTACTCACGCAGTGCCAACATAAGTACCTTGATTCCAGGTAACGCGTCTCACTTTACCAAACAACTCCTTCAAGGCTAAGGCACGCACACTCCCGTCCCCCCCATACAATCTCCATGTTCCGCCCGACACGTCTGCACAGCCCTCATCGCAACCCCAGCCTCAGGACCCCAAGCTAGCCCCGCCGATATGTAAAGGCTCCCAAGACGCGACAAAGTGCCAACCTCAGTCTCCCAATTTAACGTGAAGTGGTGAGGCATCCAGACTGGCTTGCCCCCAATTTGCACACTGGACTCCCACCAAGCTTCTACTCAAGCATTAAGTCAACTTGCGCACCGTCTAGCAAGCTTCTGGTGCCTGTCGCCGAGATTTTCTGAGCATCTAAATCACCATCTTCTATCGCCCTCCTTCATATCTGACCGTCGCCACCGCAGGAGCCGTAGTTCGGCACGATGTCCGAGACTAGTAACCCGTCAACCCGCTCCGACGACAACGACAACGACAACAGCTTGGTGTCGCTTTTCGATACCTTCTACGACGCGCCTGGAAGCCCATCACCAGAGCAAGAGCAAGCCATGATGCCTGTTTAAAGCCGACAGCGACACAGCAACACCGATTGCCCCGTCAGCGGTCTTGAGACGCTCAAGACTCTTGCAGCCGACTTTGCATCTTTTTTGACCGACATCGAAGCTCTTGCAAACGGTATTAAAAACAATGCTATTAGCATTGAGACTTCTGATTCGGCCGGTTTCCCCCATAACAACGCTCGTCAATGCCAACATAAATCCAGGCCTGATTACGAGCGGATTTTGGCGGCTTTGACTTGGATTGGCTAGAAGCGACTCCTCGAAAGAGCTGAAACCGCTGTTGAAGAAGCTCAGGCTGCACACCAGACCTCTACCAACGTCGTCGCCTACATCCTCGGTGAAGACAGGGCGCTCAAGATACTTCCAGATGCAAGCGACAATCACACTTGCGGAACTGGCAACGATATCAGCACTTCGTCCGTCGACAAAGCTGGACCTGCTGCCGAACGCAGACTCTCGAGCTCCAACGTGAACAGCATTAAGGTCGGCCGCCACACTCGTCTTCGAAATGCAGAGAAAGACAACACCAACCAAGATATCGATCTATCTGTCCAGATCCACGATGCGCTGCTAGACGAAAAACAAACCGGGAAAGTCCTGCTTGCCGCAAAGGGTCGCGTTCAGGCCGTTTGGCACATATGGGAAGCCAAGATGAAGACGATGAACTACATGTTGATGGAAAGCTGGAAGACGGGGCGGCCATAGTTGCTGTTCGTCTGGCCATGAAGCGATGCGACGCCAGAGAATGGAAAATCATGGCATATGAGGAAGACTGGCAGGCCATTTTCGATGAGGATTTGGACAAAGAGTGAGTGCTTTGCCTGCTACCCAACTCTACATAGTTCTTGACATGATCAGCCCATCATCAACCTGGGGTCTTTGCCGTGCAGCGACAGCAGACTGTCATGCCCAAACTAAACGTGGTCTTACTGTAGACAGTGGCCATTATCGTCTCTGGCCCATTGGGGCATACAGAATATTGGTAGATAAGATGATATTTGATCTATCTCAATCACGACTAGATACAAGGCTGTCCTTGACATATCATAACTGCATTGAGGCCTCACTTACACCACCGAGAGGGCAAAGGGGTCGAACACCCTTTGCGCAGCATAAGGTTTCATCTCGTGTCGATGAGGGGCACATGAGATACTCCAGAAGCTCTAAGAAGCGGGCGGAACTTAATAGACGTCGATCAGAGTCTCTTGATGTTGGCAAGATAGGCAACATTAAACAAACAGGGCAAACCATCATCAGCAAAGAATTGACTTGCCCATGACAAGGACATCATGATTCCAGAACCACATATCCACCAATTGGCCTGTCTTTCCTAATTTCTATCAAGTTAAAGTGAATATTGCCATATATCAGTTTGATTCAAACAAGCCATCCCTAAATTATCTCAACTTGACTGCGTTATCCCAGCCCCTCCATAAGCCTATCCCATTTCCGTCACCGCTACCCTGCGAGAACTGCAGGATCACCATCCAGCCAGATGATACTCGCCTTCCAAGTCTTCATTTTCCACAAATGTCCAATCTTCACCATGTCGCAAGCATAGAAAGCACCCGACGTGAACTTGGCGGCGCTTGGGTCTGCACCCTGTCTAGGACGGACATGCTGAGCCAATGCCGAGCATATTGCCGTAGCTGTGCTGCTACTCGCGATATTGACGCGCAAGTTGGAGAGAAAATGGGTTGTATCGAGCTTGGAGACACGGTCGAAGACTGCTGCCTTGAATTCTGCGATACCGTGGGCGGTTGAACCAGGCATCTCTGCGTCAATGTCCTCGGTAATCGCCGATAGAAGGAGGGCCTCGTCGCTATAGTCGAAAGCGAGAACGGCGCGGTAGAGTGCGTCACCTATAGCCTCACGCTCAGTGAGGCCACCCATGAGCTGAGCTGGGAGTGTAAAGGCCATGGTGACAACGTAGGGGAACTTGTAAAAGGTAAACGAGCCTGAGAGAGAGACAAGACGGTGGTTGTCTATATGGTTATACGTTGGGGCTTTTATATGTTATCAGCCACTTTCTATTTCTTAGTAGAATAACTGCTATAGAATTAATACCGTAGAGATTGAAAATAGTAGTTTGATGCACATCAAGTTTGTTGGGTATGTCAATCTGCACCTGGCCATGCAATAAGTCCGTTAACTCCTATGTCCGTTGAAGATGCAGCATATATCAGGCAAGAGGCACAGCAGCAGTTAAGTCAAGAGCAATGCAGTTTGTGCAATGTACGATCCGATAAAACTGATCGATAATAAATGCCTGGAGGCCTAGCCTGAGGATATCTCATGCCGCTGGTAAAGTCATCGTGGAATCTGCGGCTTATTAGCTTGAAGCCCAGCTGACTGTAATTGTACCCGTGCACTTTTCACTCATTTTTCACCTCAGCCATTTCATCTTAGTCAGTATAAGATCTGGTAAAACCTCATTCTTAGACTTACTTCTATATATCAGTTGGTTGTTATACTTCCACACAAAAAAGCCAAGTTTGCTTGATTTAAGCAGCTAAATTGGATAAATGATAGCAGTTAGTAGCTTACTTATTATGTTTAACTGAGAATCAATTTTTCTAGAACCATCAAACCTAAGAACTTGGAAAAAGGCCAGTTTAAGCCCTATCTTTGTGCATATTCATTTTGGTTTACATCATAAACAGAAACCCTTACGAAACACAAGTGGTCACTGAAAAGCGGAGAATTGAAAAGCAAAGAGACCCGAACACTGCATTGAGATTCTGATGCTTCTTCTCCTTCTTTGACAGCTTACCCATATTTGTTGTTAGAGGCTACTGAGATTGCGGTTCTACCGGGGATGTATGAGAGTCTAGAGAATGCCACCAGCAAGACGAGGAGGAAGCGAAATAAATAGTTAAGCGCAACACTGATGCCAACTCTAAGGCTATGATGCCAGTCCAGATGGATGAAGCCTTTAGGAGACGGTGCTTGACAAGCTTGCTATAAAAGACAATTTCCTCAAAATGTAACCGGTATCAGTCTCAGGAAAGCTGGTCATCTATTGCATAAGCTTCTCAAGGCAATATCTGTCAGGTACCGAGAACTACCCAACAAACAACATCCACAATTACAAAATCAGCGGCACATCAGGCTCTCCTTGTGCCTGGAAACCATTTCGATATCTGTGGCGCACATTCGTATATATAATATCACATTATCATCCGCTAGACTGTTTTCTTATCATCCTTGACTTTATGTTGATGATCTTCTTAGGCAGTCGCTTCTTTAGCTTCCTCATCAGAATTATCAGCTTTGGCTTTAACAAATCTAGCTTCAACCAATTGCTGTTTCAATCGTCCTCATGTCATTTATCACAGTCTACTTCTACTTCTACTATCGTACATCTCACATCATGTATCGACATCGCACTTACACCCTTTATCAACACCCAGACGGGCTTTCCGTAGCCAAGGAAACCCATGCCTTGGAGCTCATTCTTGCGCATTTAGTCCTGGATAGGTTAATCACTAATCACAAAAGGACGAGCATGTACCTTTGAGGAGAATATTTGCGAGGCTGTGACTGAGCTTGATAAAGCCAGAGGAGGATTAGCCGTATCTTGAAAGGTAGTGTAGGCAGAAGTTATTCTTGAATGTGTGTAGAAAGACTCGTCTAAGCCAGCAATTTGGCGGAATTATGCTTATGCGGTCTTCACCAAATTCAGCTCTTGTAGGTCAGCGTTGATAGGAATATATATACTTTGCGTCTTGGTCCGGTTGATAGCACATATAGGCCCAGGAAAGCATCCATCACGAGATCGAACTGGGACAAGGGAGATCTTTCAAGAAATTAGGCCAGTGACTGAGCTGCTGCCTCGTTTTCTTACACAGGGCCGTCTATTTCTATCATGGGTTTAACCCAATCCATAGCCGCTCGCCTTTGGTTGCACTGGGGGGTAGAATGTACATCCTTGGCCATGTGCATCAGCTGCGACGCTGGACCAGTCGGAGGTTGAGATGATCAATGAGATTACGGACTGGAAGCAACAAGCATAAGTACTAGACCAGGGAGAAGCAAATGAGCCAAGTGAAGGGCAATTATGGCCGCCCTGCCAGCCATCAAAGAACCGTCCATGCGATAATGCCCGAGGCCAGAGACCCCGATACTGAGGGGGACCGGATAACAGAGTTTACAGTTCAGCACATTTTCCTCTGCGATGTGGCACTGCGCTCAGCAGACAGTCTGTTCTGCTCATGCTCGCTCTATAGTTGATGAAAATAGTTGATTAGAATAAGCCTGATGACAACAGCTGATAAGGACAGGATCTAAATAATGCAAACGAATTAGATCCTCACGCTACCGATAAATGGCAGAGAAAAAACAGCGGATTGTATTTCTATGCTTATCCGTCCCTTCGACTAACCCTTAGTGGTCCAGTAATCAACATCGAAAATTGGTAATTTCTCTCAGCCGCCACCTCAGTAATCCGCTAGGTACTGCTTACGGTGCCTCATGAAGCTTGCGACATGAGGAGTGTGTAGAAGATACCATGTCAACACTTGGACCTTCCTCGGCATGAGCCTGTTGGCCGCGGTTGCGATGTCCCAGCAGTTAACCCTTTGTCTGCCGCCAATTTGACATCTACCTGCCTTGTCATAAGATGGTCGACATCGGCACTGAAGGCCACGAGTATAAGAGCAATGGCGGCAAAAGAGATGCTAGTGAGGAATGTAATACGCAAGGCAGATGCAAAAGCAGACTTGATACCCTTCGCTGCAATAGCGAGAATCTCTGGAGATATACCTTTAAGTGCAGGGTTCTTGGGATTGCCAGTGAGAAGGGCCTGCAGAATCCCGGGAATCGCTTTCGGGTTTACACCTGCCATGGCAAGAGGCTTAGCTGCCATGAAGGGGAGGTTGGAGCTGAAGCGTGAGGAGAGGACCGATGAGTAGACTACAAGTCCTATGGCCCCTCCCATAGAACGACAAGTGATTGCGACTCCAGTTGCAGTGCCGATATAATTATGTGGTACATCCAGCTGGATCATAGTGACTGCTGCAACCGTGACAGACGTCACACAGAAACCTATCAATGCCACGAGTACTGTGGACGCAACATAAGAACCTGGGGTAACAATAGCCTGGGCCCCCAAGCAAGTCGTGAGAAGCATAAGGTTTCCAGTAAGTACCCAACGTGCGTGTCCAAACTGGGTTATAAAGTACCCTGCAATAGGACCAGCGAGACATCCAGCGGCACCAAATGCAGATGTATACCATCTGACTGCCATGGTGTCGCGAGTGTAGAGTATGGCAACCTGTTGAGGCCAAAGCGTGGATGTAGAGTAGTAAGCCATACCAAAGAAACCAGCGGCTTGAATAAGGACAGCACTGCCTCGAACAGAGGTAAAGAACTCCTTGGGGAAAAAGCTTTCCTTGATTTTGGTATATCTCTCCCAGACAAGCAAGGCCACTAATAAAAGACCCCCCACGATCATCAATGTGATGACTGTAGCGGATTTCCAAGGAAACTCTTTGCCTCCAGTCAATAAGCCGACACCAAGTATGGCAATGCCGGCGATGAAAAGGAAGTTCCCGAACCAATCGAGACCAAGGAACAGCTGTAACCCAGTCTTGCCTTCAACTCGGTCATACTGATGAACCGGATTATAGAAAAGGATTGTGAGGGCGCAGGCGGTCAGATCGAGGGAGAAGGTCAACCAGAAGGTACCACGCCACGATCCATCTTTGACGATGCTGAAGGCAATCACAGGCCCGAACACAGAAGCAGGGAATGCCGAGGCCTGAAACAAGCCCATAGCTAAGAACCTCGACCTCCTGGGCACCATCTCGGCGACGCACGTCAGTGCCAACTCCTGTATCGCATTGCCCACGCCGATGAAGGCACTGCCGATAATAAGAGTCTTGACCTGTTGCGCAGTCGCAGCTACCACGCATCCAATGACGCCAATGATGTTGCCCACTATAAGGAAATTGCGGCGGCCATAGACATCACTTAGACGTCCGAAGGAGGGACAAAGAACGGCAGTGCAGAAGAGTTGGGCATATGCCATCCAGGTGTAGCTTGTGCTAGGGCCAATGTCCGCGTTAATTTCTGACATGATCGTGGAGGTCATGGATGTTGAAAAGAGTGTCGACATATAGCCGAGTTGGAACGATGCCATGGCTAGCCATAGCTGCCAGGTCATCTTAAAGGCGCCATCTTCGGGCTCATGGTCAGAGAGACCACGAGACATGGCTTTTTCAACTTGCTCAATGGTCGTGTCATTGTTTAGTGGCTTAGGGATGTCTCTCTTCATTTTTCTTTATTGCTCTTGAAAGATGCTTATCAAAGGGAAAATTGTATAAAAATCTAAAATAGGAGGTTTGTTATACGTGTGAAGTATCCAAATCGTCAGGGAATTCTGGCTTCTTTATACACGAACTTTCCCCGCTCTCAAGACATTCCATCAACAGTACTCCTGTCTTAGTAACACACATCCATTTCAAGATGAAAAGTAATGGCCAGTGCGGTCTGAAACTGGAGAAGAGGGGTTACTGGCAGCCGACTACAATATTCATCACGCCTAGCCCAGGGCTACTGCGGGCTTCACACCATCTTCCATAGTGATTATACTACTAAAGGTTAGACTTTGGACCAGACATACAAAGGTATAAGGATGTGCTCCAGGTCTCTCACCTCCCTTTCGGTTTAATTTACGATGGTATCCTTCCGAGCCGACAGTAACGGGTTTGGTGGCATATTGCTGTATGAGATAATTCTGACAATTCCTCCCACACCCCGCGGACCTTCTATCCACCGCAAGTAACCGAGGATTTTAAGTCCATAGTGCGTAGATTAAGCCAGACTTGCCAGATATAGGAAAACTGTCATAGTTAATCTATTTAAGTAAATAGTATAGTAAATATTATTACAGCTACTTATATAGATAGCACAGATCTGTTATAAGTCTTAGGCATAAAATGGAATATAAGATATATAAAAACACCTAAATATAATCTTTTATTGCCACTCTTTTTCTAAGAACATTACAATATGTGTTTTAGCCGAGGGTAAAATAAGGCTGGATTAGAGTTATTAGACCTCGGGACAATTAGAATCTAGCAGCCTGGGGAACGCTGCCATTACCCACTTTCCCCAGATATGCCATCTGCAGCTAAGACTTATAGCTAAAGTTTATTATTTATCTGTTGCATCTCAAACGTCTTCCCCAGCCGGAAGCTCCGGGATCACTTTAACTATGGGAAAAACGTGGGGTACTCAGTAAAGCTCAATAATCTACTTACTTATCGAAGTGATATTGCCATTATCTCTTAGTATGTCTAGACATAGCATATCATAATTGCGACTACCTTGAAGGACATAATACAAAGCTCTTTAGTATAGGAATAGCAATATCGTTGGCTTTAGTGGCCTTTTACCCCGGCTGGGGTTTGGACTTAAGGCTTTCGCAATACCGACACTCGGGTTGAGGTATTAGTGCGAGCTAACTGACTGAGTTACTACAAAGAACCCCAAGAATTGGACAATACCTGCAGGACACCCATAGGGATGCCCGGCCGTTCTGGATCATGCTAGAACGAGTTGTTCGGCCGCCAGTGCTGTCGACTCGCTCGGCTCAACGGAAGCTTCATGAGCACAGAAAAGGAGTTCCGAATTTCGGAGTTACAAAGCCTCAATCCCTGGCATCATTTTAGGTAGGAAACCGTATACTTAGTGAGCCGCAAAACACACACAAGGACGGTGATGAAGTCGAGTCCATTTGATGAACTTCTATCTGATGTTCTGGACAGCAAGGAATGCTGTGTTGATTCCTTACCGGGCCTTTGCCTCTGCCACACTAGGGTTGGTGGGTTATGACTTGGACCATTATACTGCAGTGGAATCACAATTGGGGCTGTTCTAGACCCATGACCAAGATGCTCCTCCCAACTCGGAATTCCCTCCGGTGAATCTAGCAGAAACCCCATTTTTCTCGCAACCATAAAGCAAGCAAAGGCCAAATACTTGGGAAATGCACATGATAGCGCCCATAATACCAGGGAACAGTTTACAATCACGTTCGTCCGGTTAACTTCAATAAGTACAACCCAAACTTCTTTTATCTAATCTATAGTCTGTTATTGATATGTCTTGGTGTCAAGCCTGAAAGATATGGAGCCAATTTCCAGCAATTTGCATAAGATCTACGGTTCATATAGATTGAGCTGGTGGTGAAGATCTAGCGGGACGTCTTCAAATTATCCAGCAAGCTTGATTACATCTCAGGATGGGTCTAAGATTTAGTTGCCGCTTCTGTCAGTGCTAGATGTATCCCCAAACGTTCGTCATAACCGGATCATCATGGCCGATGTCCACGAGAGCTTCCAGGGACAGATTAGTCCTCATCTGATCAAAAGGGGCCTCTTCACAAAAGAATCTAGCTTTGTTCTGGTTTAATTTCTGTTTTCCATGTTGTCTAAGAGATATTTACGGCCTCTCCCCCAAGGCGAATCCCTACCTTGATGTGATTAACATCACATCTAACTACCTTCAGCGGCCTGTCGTAATATCATCGAGCCGAGTTTACGGCCAAGTTTTGGCTCATTTTTACACCAAGACGGCGGTTATAAGGACAAAGACGGAAAAATCATTGATCATCCCGATTAGAACTGTTCTTATCTAAGTATAAGCGAAGTTGAACAGCCACCAATATCGCGGCACTGGATCTCCATACCTGGTGTCGCATTGATGATGACCCTCCAGAAGATATCCTTCATTATAGGCCTGATATAGTGGTATGTGAGCTCTGTGAGGTGCTCGTTTCGTGAGTGCAGAGCCTCTCGACAGGTATGACTAGGTGGTTCGTTATGGAGCAAACTGCCACTATAGGACAACAGCATCTTGCTCTGTCACGACGCATCACTTACATTACTTTACTCATGAATGCACATTCACTTTCATGCAGACCACCAACTCAGTCTTCTTGCAAGGATTCCCATCTTATACAACTCCTTACAATGAGTCACCAGCAGTGAAGAACCATGGCTTCTAGTATGGCAGTATGGTCATAATAGTCAGAGCGAGGGCCGAACTGGTGATGAAATGGGTCTTTTGTTCAACGGTAGTGGCCCTCCTGACGGCGCAGTTGCTATACTGCCCCTTGGCCAGGAGGAATATTAATGGTAGCTAGAAATGGGATAGATCGACTTGAGGTCGACAATCTAAGCTGCCCGCCCTGTATCTACCGTACAAGAGATCAGACTGGTATGTTCGGCATCACTACATCTGCTCTGTTTGGCGTCTCATGGCTATCCAACCCCTGTTAATTGCTACATTCTCGTGATAAAGGTAAAAAAAGTTAGTATTGGTTCTCAGATGTAGCTAGTTTCTCTAACTCTGCCAATAACTGAGTTAAATTTCAGGGGATTGAGTTCTTTCTCAGATAATCCTAACTGCCTGGACTCCGAGGTCCGGATCTCCCCCATCATGAATTAAGAACCAAGGAAAACAGTGTCCTGGCTTTGAACATTCTGCAGAGGAAGCCTTGAGTCTTGTCAATTTACTTGTACACAATGAATATAACAGAACGCTGCCACCAAGTCCATTTCTCGAACACTTGGAATGCTAAGCAGCTCTGTATTATAGTTATACTGTCTCCAGATCTTCAGATAGGTGGATTATTGTCTCATTGCAATTGGACTTAATTCAACAGTCTCTCAATCTTCACCAAAGGCCGGTACCCCTGATTCTTGCATCTGTATCTTACCGTATCAATCTCTCAGCTGGCAAGAAAGTCTCTACATTTGCTATCGAGATGCCGAGCATGGCAGCAGAATAGAAGGTAAGTAATTGCAATGTTGTAGCAATGGCGTAACATCTGAGAATGAAGAGGTTTGCATGGACATGCATCTGGACTCACATCCTGTAGATGCCAAGGAGCTCCTGGTCATTTTTTACAACATGCTCAATATCCATATCAACCTTCTCTCGTTGACTTCCAAGAGCGGATTGACGGTGATATCTAGTACGGGTCTGTTGATTCGTTGGCTATTCTACACCGGAGCCAAGTTCAACCTCGAAATTTCAAGCACTCGTATTCACGACTCAAGTTGAAATGGGGAAACCGAGCTCGACCTTCAGTTATTCCTGGGCACCACGGATAAGCATGGATTGCACACTCTGAGTTGTCACTGAGCTCGTAGGTGAATCGACATCAGGACTATTATGTGTCGCGATTCTTCCGCCAAGAATAGATACAATGTGTTACTATCCTCCTTTATCTGGTGAGTGGCTAAAGAGCCTGTGAATTATTTTCCTTTGTCTGAAAGACGTGCATTTCGACAGTCCATGTAGACTGAAATGTCGATAAACACACGTAAATATATACCACGCCAGCCAACGGAGGGCCATGCAATTCCATATTTCTATTATGTTCCAGAGATAAGAGATATCTTGGTGTTCCGAAAGATAACTCTAAGAACTCTAGATGCATATACAATAACGCTGATTCGAGTTTCAAACTAAAATGGATCGTATAACGCTAGAAATTCTGAGTATGCACTAAAAGACGCAAAGGCGCGTCCGCTTCGACATGCCACGTCGAGCTTGCGTAGCAAAGTAGGACTTTCCAGTGATAGATATCTGGCTGTTAGATCCACAACACAGCTCTCTTAGCGGGCACCACCGGAGAGTGATCAGGTACGCGAACCGAAGGATAGTAACCACCAACAGACAAGAACCAGTCATCATCATGTCCAGTTACGGGGAAATATGCCAATACAAATCCGCCGCTGAGTTGCAAGATCTATCGAGAATGTAAGATCGAGATCTTGGGGCTCCTGTAGCCCCGAAAATGCATACACTTGGATTAAATGTCGCCACAATAGTCAGGTCAGTAGAACAGAAAGATGTCAAGGCAAGACAGGATAGTTCCTTTGGGCCAAAAGCCATCCACCTGATTCCTGGTTTGTTGGAGATACGAAATGCTCGATGATCTCGCTTGCAGTATTGTTCCTCCCGGTGTTGATCTCTTCAGACGAAAATTTATGGATTTCAACCTCAAAGGGACACCTCATAGATGAGTTGTATCTAAATCTTCCTACGATTCCTTTGGCGTTTGCTAATCGGAAAGGGCTTAGCTGGCCATTGAGCTTAGCAAAGACGAAGACTGAGTTCTAGCCGCTCTTCTATTTATCGGGCTGCGAGAAGCTTCCACACCTTTAAACAGACCACCCATTTATCTGCTGAGGCCGTTTCTGAGATCTTCGTGTATAAACATTCCAGCAAGTGCCGCAGAGGTAGTGTTAACGGTCCTAGACAAACTATCTCAAGTGATGCTGAGAGTTCCCTTGTCCTTCATTCTTAAGCTATTGTTCCCTCCTCGACCTTTCGGTCGGAGCCAGATACTGGAGATCGAACTCCTTGGGGAGGATTCATGTGTGGTGTCCAGTTGAATCGGTAACCTAGGATGTATTTGAGGGTGCTCTGCTCATTCAAAATTGTTTGGAAATGATAGCCAGCAGTCAACATAACTGTTAAGGCTTCTTTTCTGTTAGCCGGGTCCAGGTAGCAATTAGCGAGATATTCTAGCTGACCCAGAGAAGCTCCAAGGCATTATAATTGTCGAAGCAGCTGGAGAAGGGGATTGAGGCTGCTGAGCTTAGATAGGTTGAGATGGCGGATGCTTGCTAACGAGGGCTCTACGGATCCAGGGTAGAACGACACTGGTTGATACACAGCTGGGGTCCTTCGTCTCCACTTGCTCAAGAGTCAGCCGCCAGAGAGTTACTGTACTCGCCTTGAGTTGATAGACCCCACAACTGATGGCTCACATCACGCGCCTTACACGAGTCAGGGTCGTGAAGCTGCAACCCATCTGAAGCTAGAGGTGCCACTTAGAACAAATACAGGGGCATAGGGTCAATAGCTCCGGCACTGCTTACTAAGTGGAATACGATTATGGTGTCGGGGACCTGCTTAGTGATATAGCCCGACCATCCATTGTGTACCCCTGTGATCTAGTATTCCAAATCCCTACTGATTGGAGGCTGTGTAGAACCTCCTGGGCTTTGCTTTAGCGGTGAAACACATACATAACCTTACCGGCAAGTGCCTTTTACTGGGTTCGTTAGGCTATATTTAGAATGATGAATTATTTTCGTTCTTTATATATGCACCCTCGTGTAAGTAGCCCTGTTTCTTTGCTGAGATAATGAGTCCGTATTCTAGCCCCGGTTACATCTTCTAAAAGAGAGTTAGCCAGCTGTTCCTAAGACACCAGGGGTTATTCTACCCATTAAGACATATTCTAAACTGACTTTCTCTATATAAAAGATCTAATTTTATCGCTCTTGCACTGTTGTTTATCCGGGCGACTCTACTTATCCCAACGATTAAGGGTCTTTATCAAAGATGCGTTTCACAAACTCTATCGTCCTAGCCACTCTTTCAGGGTCTTGTCTTGCCGCAAACTGCTTTCGAGATAATGGGCAAGACATCCTCTCCTCAGATATTGAGTTTGCCATCGACGATGTAGACTCAGGCAATGTCAACGCTGTCTTCCCCCTTGAGGTCAAAGCGAGCTCATTCTTCCGCATCACCCATGGCGGTGCCGTGATCAGTATTAGCAACCGTTTCCTCTTCGACAACACCCATGTCAGCCAAGCTGATATTGTTTCTGCTGCGCGAAATATCCGCGATGAATGCGGAAGATTTGGGTATGCCTCTATTTACTGGACCTTCTAAACTACACTGACTAAAGTATAATTAATAGAGGCAAACAGCAGATACACGGTGACTCTGGTTTGGCTATTGATATATCTATATTTCAGAGTAGTTAACTTGGTTCATAAATATCAACTTTGTCAACAATGCAGGGAAGTCTAGTACTTGAATAGAGAATATGAAGTTAGGTCTGGTTTAGACTTAAGCACGTTTCATATTGAGCTTGTATATCAACACGTCTTGTCAAGAGTTTAAGAGGGCGCCTATATGTATGTGATAGCATTGTGAAGAATATACATTGTCATTCCCTCGGCTCAGAGATGAAGATTCGTCTACTGGATACAAATAGGGTAGGCAACCGGACGCTTATTAAGACGATAATTTGAGTATTTCACAACAGTCAGAAATATAAAGGCAAGACGCGACGTCGATGTTGAATGTCTATGATAAGATTGAGGGGTAAAGAGAGGCTTCAGCTTCCAGCCCACAGAGGTAAAGACTACCAAGAAAACACGTACGGGCAAGATGTTAAATGTCAATCAGCTACTGCAAGTCAACGCAATGTCAACACGACACTCATTCACCAACATCGAGACAAGACAAGAGGTATTAAATCTGGGCAAGGTGAAAGACGTGTCCGATTCTATCATGATTCAATCAGTTGGTGTTTTCAATTACATGTTGATTGAGGAAGGTGCAAATGGATTCGATAAAGCCCAAGAGGAGAATCCCACCAGACCTTGCTGACTGGGCTCCATACCAGGTCCAAAGCAAGAATGTTTGTACTTCCAAGATTCTGTTCTCATGCTAGCCTTGCCTTGTCTGTACCATTCTGCCGGCATCCTGATTCTCCTCAGACTACCCCTAGCCACGTTTGATGACCCATAGCCCAGGTTAAGACAATGGCATCGGTTCATCTGCCTAGAATTAGCTGGCCGAAGAATACAGCGAGCTCGGAGCGGATTACTCATGCTTCTACGTGTCGTTCTCATTCATGGATTGAACCTTTTCCATTTCCCTCTGGAAATGGATTTACCCAACAGTGGATTGAGGCGTCGAGGCTGGACGACTTCGACACCAGGAAGCTGATGTCAGATTTTGGGTCGCTTCATATAATTAAAGATACGCTGCCAAGGACTTCGGTCATGTCAGACCTTGATCACCAGGCCCAGAATCAGGAACTGGGCCCTGGCAGGGATGCTCTGCTAGCCTGGTTTCTCTCGGCTCATCGTGTTCACCGTCACAAAGAGGCAATGATAACTTGACTCAGTTGGGCATTTAGATAAGCCCCTGGGGTATACTTCCAAATACACCATTAGGCCCTTACGATACTAGGCCCTTGCGAATGATAAAAGACGGGATTATCTGCACCTCATTCCGTAATTTTAATCTTTTGCTTCTTCTAAAATTACCACTTATTCGCCCATACTTAAGCTCTCTGCTTCGGCTATTCTATCTAGCAATGATGCACTTCGCAACAGCTTTTGCTCTAGTGAATTTCTTTTCTTCATCCCAAGCCCTCGGTTGTTTCAGCGACCGTAAAGCAAATATCGCAATCGATGCGGTACAGGTTCTGATTAATAATGTCGGGTCCAATAACTTTGACCCGCCCTTTGACTTTCCGATCGAGGTAAAAGCTCAACATCTTATTGGAGGCGAGACACAGGGTGTCAAGTTTTGCATTGAAAATAATTTCCTTTTCGACAATACGCATGTCGCGCAGGGAGATATCATATCTGCCCTAGAGGCCATTCGTGATGACTGCGACAGGTTTGGGTAAGTCTAGTCTCCCAAGCGTCTCTGCAATTGCTGCATTATCTGATCTACAAGATACTTCCGCTGGAGACTAACATATCAATAGGGGAAAGCGCCAGGCCCACGGGGATACAGGTCTTCCTGTCGATATTACCCTCACCACTTCCTCCGGATCGCCGTGTCCATAATTGTGGACGATATTGAGAGATATAATCAAGCCAGTAATGAGTTTAGAGTGTTTAAAATTAAGATCAGTGATATTACATACTAAGGGGCGCTGAATGAAAGTAAGAGCGCCATATAAAGATTGTAAAAGATGGCTGGTGATTTGTCGAGGTTCTTCCCAGTGTTGTTTCTCGTCTAACTCAAATATGACAATAAACTGCAAATTTTCTTACATATTACATGGGCTCTCTTATCCATTATGAGTAAGAGCATGGATGCTGACCCAGAACGCATTGTTCCATTCACTATCTCGGTAAGCAGCTCCGACTCTGTATTGCAGATGTTGGACCCGCAGGCTCAGTAACATACCCCGATCATTTCTTGGCTGTTTACCATGATGTCACTATGAATCATATTTGCTGACGGTTGCGTATCTGTCACAGTGAAATATCACAGATATCAACACAGCCATATGGGTAAAATGCAACGACATCTGGGAGATCCTACAGCTCCAGAGTTCTACTCGTGGGGTTTTCCCCAACCACAGGGTCTTTGCCAAGTGCTGCCGATCACTTGGTACTCTCAGTGCCAACTGTTGGTAAACTTATTTCTCTGTATTGAAGGTAGAGCATTACATACGACAGAATACCGAGAGGAAAATGATGAAGTTCTAGAAGTGTTATTGAAGGAATTGCTGTGGAGATGAATTGCCTTCTCGTTCAGTTGGCTTGCCCATAGAGTGGGAACCCGAGCTCATAAAGTTCTGGACAGTCCGCACTGCCTGATAATATTAAGCTTATTGTATTGATAGTCCACCAAATGGTTGGCGCCATGTATCAGAGCAGAAGCTTGGAGAGTGACTTGCATGGCTGCATGATCAGAAAACAAAGACCACAAGGCGGAACATCGGACTGCTTCTTGAATATGGATTCAGTTCGTGTCATTGTTGCCAATCATCGCCATTGAGTTTAAATACTGTTATTCCCGTCAGACAGGCGGCCATGTCAAGGCACCACATGCTGAATAGCCGCAAGCTCGAATATGTGATGCTTAATCTCGGCAAGCTTGATGGGCGCCCCTGCAGCCATCAAGTTTAGGAACCCCTACCTCAGTTATCCAACAAGGACCAGCAGAGTTTTGAAGCGGTTCGCAGAATCCCTTGTAGCAAAATGAACCCCAAAGGGGAGTTTCGGAGTTGTGGATGAAAGGCTCAGATAAGGTTTGGCAGGTCGTTGAGCTAATGTTGACCAAGGACTTGGTATGTAATAAGTAGCACGCCAATTGCTCCATCTTTTGCTGCCCCAGTGCCCTTTCCAAACCGCTGATAGTAGTTGAACTGAGTGGCAATGATATCATAAAAACAAACCACTGTCATGGATAAGACAAACTGAGAAATGTCTATTGCCTTGAGTTCTTGAACCTCTGTAATGATAGCGTAGACCAAACGGGTCTCTTCCAGTTAAGTAGAAGAAAGAACAAAGGTATTGTATCGCAGGTTCTGGCACTGAACTAAGTGATCACATGCATCAAGCTATCATTATGTTTCCCCTCAGGTGAGGCACAGATCGACTCGCCAGAAGCTACGGTCACCATGATAGTACTCGCAACCTAAGGCTGATTGTTAGATTGGCCTGTTGTGTGTTCTTCTGAAGATGCCATTCAGGCTTTGCCAGACCAAGTACAGACAGGAACTGGGTTATTCGAACAGAAGACAAATACATACCAGACAGACACATACCCTAGAGCCAGATGCGCACAGGCCAGAATGCTTTTTTTCTCAAACGCGATATGTCAGAGTGGGTCTTCCAGAGTTAAATGATTGGCTCTTCTGCAATCTTCTTATCGATATCATCGGAGGATTAAAAGAGAATGAGGAATCATAGAATAAACCTCCTCACAAATATGCTGAGAGTTCCCAGAACAAACCTTTAGATAAGGGAGTTTAAATAGAGTGTAGAAACACGAGGAAATGAGGTGAGAGGCAGATCAGGGGCTGGAAGGAAAGGCAGGGTTTTAGGTACCTGATGAAGCTGCATGACCTTGAAGAAGTTTTCGGAGTGTTTCCAGTTCCGAAATGCTGTGCCAGCGTCTATGAGCTGCTACTAATAGAAGAGAGTATTGGTAGGTGAGTGCGCCTGGATAGGTGACCGGGTTCGCTCTGTCGATAGATATGCGAAGACATCTCCAGCTTGTAGCTCTCTTAGGTCCAACGCTAAATGTCTGCTATATATATCACATATGTCACATCCACTCTCATCACCAAATCACATTTACCAAACACCAGGATCAGCAAATCAGATGTGTCCCTTAATTTAGTGTGTATATCGGATTTGCACTATCGACGTGATTGACGTCTTTAGAGCCTTAACGCGTCGTCTTGAAATACCCGGTTATCTCATAAGCAGAATGCACCTTAAAGAAGATCGAGAAAAAGGCACAGCAAAACAGCACGGCAAAAAGAAAAACAAGCTGCGAACTTGGCGACTCTTCTATATCATTCCCCGTGAGTTCCAAAGCGTCAAAGATACCACATGATCATGACACAAAATCCAGAACAGCTCTTGGAGGGCGATTCTACCTCCGATCTTAAGGCGAATCTTGTTCCCTTTCACCCGGTTGCCTAGGAGGATGATAGCAGGTTGATCCACTTCTTCCCCGTTCTCTTGTTCTTCCTTGCTCTGCCTATGAGTCCCTTGTTTAGGGGAAATTGATGCAGTGAGGACTTGTGGCTGCAATCATAAATGAATAGAAACTTAGATAAACATATTCCGGTTTGAGAACCTCTTTTGCCATGCTAATAACTACTACTAGTACTATTTCAGTTCATTATAACAGAATATGCTTTATCATAGGCATGTTTCTCTATCTCTGGCAAAGTTTGGTACATTGGACTGTTCAAGTATGTTTTCTGCATTTTGGATGGGACCTATATAGATTCTGCTGGTCAATTTATTAAATATATTCAAGACCTTCGCTCAACACCATCGAAATCTCATATTTACCCGTATATTAGATAGTAGAATGAAATGTACTGTAAGAGCTTGTAGCATACCGACTTCTAGAAGTCTATCAACACCGCACTCTTCTTCCTATTCTCTGGGACGTCTCAAGCTATGATATACACCAGACCATACCTGTCCCTCTTGGTAAAGCATTATGCTCAAGAATATTCTTTCAATCTATATATAAATAAGTGCACCCTCTAAGGTTTGTTATGATAGCAAAATGGGTAGCAGCAAGGGCAGCCATTATATCGCCCTCTTGTGTCTCATAACGTTCTTTACCTCTAGGCACTTAGGCTAATGTCTTCTCTAAACTCTCAAAATTGTCACAGTCCTCTAAGACTCCACGACATAGTAATCTCTCTGTGAGACTTTTTCTTTCATTCCCCGACTGGAGTAGGCATTCCTGCTGTAATTCTACATTTTCCTCTCCATGAGGCTGGGGGAAAGATATATTTACCACCTTTGGCGTTTATCATCACCAATCCATGACTCTTATCACTCCAAAATGCGTCTCAGGAGCATATAGCGTTAATAGATCGCTTAAACGATTAGTCTATCCATCTGTGCTGTCCACTCCACAGACGTGTTTAGTAGCGAAGTCATCGCAGCTTCAACCCTCCCATTTTCAATGTCAATCTTGATTTCTCTAAATACCTCGAACTCTTCCCCTTTGATCCAATCTGCATACTTGTTGATGAGCCCTTTAAGTAGGCCGATAGCCAGATGGTATTGACCAAGATTAAGTGCGTCAGCGACCGCTTTACAGCAGCTGATGTCAACAGCAAGGTTTCGCTTGCTGATCTCGGAGAGAAGCAGCTTGAAGTGTAGTTTTTCTTCGTTGCTTGTCGCTGCTAACCACGCTGACATCTCTCCGCTCGAGCGCTATTCGGATAAGTCAGCTGGTTTATGACGCTGATAGTCTAGGCTCTCAACATCAAGAGTCGTAATTTCTGCGTCGCGGAGGCTGTTAATAGTCCTTTTGTCACCATACAAGGCTGCAATGTGAAGAAAGCCTTGCAAGTCACAATCAAATTTGTTGGTATGCGCACCCAAACTAAGCAATACGCCAAGGGCGGTGTGGTTGTTCTCTGCTGCAGCCTGCAGTGCTGGGGTATAGTTCCACTTGTCAGAAGCATCTAGTTTAGCCCCATCGTTTATCAGCGCTTGTATGTGTTTTTGTATCTCTTCAACTGATAGAGAAGAGGTATAGGATGTAGCTATCTCAAGTAGTGGCGTTTCACCGCCTGCCGTTGTTGAGTTTGGATCTGCACCCTGATCCAGGAGAAGCCTAATGATGTGGTGGCCATTGACCTGTGACGACAATGCTGCGAAATGGAGAGCAGACCTCCCTTGCTTGTTGGCAGCTTGAACACTGCATTCATTGTATTCAAGCAGTGCTCGAGTGCACTGCACACTGCTTCGACTCGCGGCTACCATCAGAGGGGTGACTCCGTCCTTATCTTTGACGTTGATACTCGCTCCAGAGCGAAGAAGATAGTTGGTTGCTGTGATGTTGTCTGCTTCACATGCCCAATGCGATGTAGTCTTGCCATTATCGTCTTTTGAATCAAGATAGTCATTTTCAACCACTCCATTTGATTCCATATCCAGAAGCCCTTTAGCTGCAGCGTGAAGGGGTGTTGAATCGGATGGCTTCAGGAACGATTTACCACCATCATCGCTTAGAGTGCATAAGATTCGGAGATACTTTTCGGGCCAATTCTGACGGTCATATCGTGATTCAAGAATCTCTCGGGCTAGTCCAGCGGTCCTAACCCCATCAGCTAAATTCATTGGTCCAGCAAAGGCAAAAGACTTTACTGTTGATCGATAGTGCAGCCCATATGAAGCAGTTCCTGGACCATGTCAAACTGGCGTGAAAGGAGAGCGACCTGATGTTATAAGTATCATCCCTGATGGCAAACGTAATATAAACTCACAAAGATAAGAGTATTTCCTCTCTCGTCTATAACGCCACTCGGCGCAAGGGATTCTGTTATGGCCATATTAACCAATATACTCATGTCACCGGAGCGGACGGATTCCCAAATAGAATGGTCGGAAAAAACCACTCTCTGAGCCCTAAAGCTAAAGGAAATATTGGACCCCACCGGTTTCAGCTCACCCTTCAGCTGGAAGCGTAGCCGACGTTGAAACCAGTTAGGAAATTGGTAGTTGATACTCATCCCCGGGGCCTTGTGTTGAGGATGACTAGATCCTACACAACCGTATTGAAGTGCTGTTAAGGGCTTTCCATCGATTCTGATGTTCAGGCTGTCTAGGGTGTTCCAAGCCCAGCCAGCGTTGGACCTCACGTGACATGGACAATAACAGACGTATTTGCAATACCAATCCATTAGTGGCTCTGTTGGTATCGATAGGTGTTCGGTTGTGAGGCGAATTTCTCTTGACTCTGTCGGCTTGTCTGGTAGATGGTGAGACTCTACTTGGCGACGTAGGGTCCCAGATGATACTGGGTTGATTCCCTCCGATTGCGAAGCAATCTCCGTAGACCCCTGGCGCGTTAATTCTGTGACCATAGATGGTACCTGAACGGTTTGAGCAGTTTCTGCATTGCCTGTAATCTTTGTAGTCGCTTCTGGGTCAGAGCTATAAGAACCACTATTCAACTGCTCAGGCTCATAACTTAAAGCTGGTTCTGTTGCCTTCGCATCTTGTGTACTGCTACCAACAAGAAGTGTGGTAACTGGATCACAACCTCGTACCAACACATTTTGTTTAACTTCCCTTGAGAGCTGCGATAATTGCTTATTGATATGCTGTAGGTGATCCTGTCCTGCGACAAGTGAGGCTGTTCTTTCTGGAACTCCAGCGTTGCCTTTCCGCTTGTTCTGTAAGTGAGCCCTTGTTATAGCCTTCCTCGACTAGCTTAATCCCATGCCTTCAAGCCTGCCCTTAGAGAGGTTCTGAGACGTGATGATATGATACCAGATATTGGGGGTTAAGTCAATAGGCATGGCTCCTGAGGTCTTTTGTGTGGAACAGCCTGCAGAGTAAAATTGCCCTTGTCATGTCGTTGCTCAAGAAGCCGTGTATTACCATCCAGTTCGTTCATCAACCCCCATTTGCGGCATTGGAAAGCCGTTAGTTCGGATGGAAGGAGCCCTGACACTCATAGCTATGATATGTCGAGGGTAAGTATTGAGTTCACGACCGCACAGACCTTTGATATGTCACCAATCTCGCATAAGAGTCATATGCGAGAGCCTAGAGCGCCCTGGTACTTTAATGACGCTAGGCACCTTTTTGGGTGCAATGGAGGACTTGGACGCTTCCTTTCAATATCATACAGATTTATACCAGGTGGTTAGAACTTCCACACCAGATAACACCTACATTCACTTGGAAATGCTTGGAAACGGCAGCCTTCATGGTGCATCACATAAATACCTTTAACAGCATCTTCTATATGGGAGATTTCAATTATGAATTGTAGCTGATGTTCCTACAGGAAAATGGTGTTTCGCCATAACTACTCGACGATTCTGGCTAATCAGCATTCGGTCCATTAAAGGCCTCGACCTTCATAAGGTTTCTTCCGTTGTCAGCTCGTTCGCTCGTCTTCTGCATCGTATTTGTGGTGGCCAATCGTCATTGCGAGCCTGAGACTGAATAGCAGCCATCGCTGGAGCGTATCGTTCACCAACACATACCTAATGCCAAGGGTGTTTTCTCTGCCATCTTGCCGACAGAATTCCGATATCTCCGCCAGTGGTGACAACGGTGGCTAAATTGCTGTTGCTAAGGAGTAAAGGTTATACAGATTAGGGTTTAATAACATTGATCTGTGATACCATAGTTATCCTACTGTCAGACCTTACTGTAAATTACCGGTGGTAATGCAATACTAACCTTTGCGGCCTGTGTATCCTTGCCTTTTGGATCTATGTGATCTTGTGTAGCTGTCAACGCGAACAAAAAGTACATTTTGTTGGCAAGGCATGTTCTGGAAGCTAAATCGTTAAGCGTACAATCTGGGAGCTTTGGGGCTATGCCTCCTCATTCCATAATTTTTAAGACCTCAAAACAAAATGTCGGCTACCATTCCACTTGGTGTCCTTTGTCAAAGTATTTTTCGCCTACATATTACTCTTACTGACAGAATCGGTTACAAGCCAAACAGCGCACCATGTCCAACGATGCAGTGTTTTCATAAGTCAATCCCTTCAGTGGCCTCTATGCTTGAATGCTCCTTTCGCCCAGCCCTGTTAGAGTCAGTCAGTATCTCCAAACGAAGCATAACATATCTACTGGTGATGGATCTTTTGACGACCCCATCACGCTCCTCACACAGAACCTATTTGAAGCTCCCCTACGACAAGATAACCCGAAGCTCCACCTTGTTCAGGAGTCTACATTCAAGTTCTGCATTTTAGATACAGGCATCTCCTACTGCCCAGGCCATGTCTTGTCACACAACCTAGGCGCACGAGAAGCAAAAACTCTAGTCAGGAGCTTGCAGAATATTGCGATGACCGGGAGGCTACAGAGCAGAGGAAGACTTCTCATTTGAGTGGAGAGGGTTGAACAGTCTCCGGTGGGACGAAGGCCCTGTAGGCATTTTGTAGCGACCAGTAGCTTGCGAACTTCGAGTGGACAAACTCGACAGTCCATAGAGGCGCGCCGTCAGCCACTGGTGCCTCTCAATGATCCAGTCGCCCTGCGGCTTTGACGATTCCACGGAAACACCTCATTTACGGATTAAAGGTCCAGCCCTTGAGGTATGAATTGAGTCTGTTGAACATAATTTCCGCATCTACCGAGTCCATCTCAAACAACCATCATGGGTCAACATCATGATAGCCTGAGCTCACAGGGAAGCCTTGATGGACGAATCAGTTGCCATCTTCGAGAAAAGAGAACTAAACAAGAAAGTAAGTGGCATGTTCTCCCAAAAGACGACACGTGGTGACTGTCAAAAGCCTCGTTCTGAAGGACTGAGCACAGGCCAGTCTCCCATAAGTGCTCGACCCATAGACGGGCACTCACTCACATAGACAAGATGACCAGCACCCGTAGTATTTGGGACTTCGAAAATAAGCCTTTGGAATTTATCAGGCTCGGTGCTCGTAGAAGCGAGGCGAAAGACTCATCATCTGAAATGCCGGACGCTTATATGAGACCAGCCTTGAAGTCCATGGCGCCGCGAAGCTGGTGGATTAAGGCAAATGCATCATATTAAAGAATTGTCAGTATGACCATGATAGTACAACGGATCCAGTTGAAGTCCATTCAAATATTTAAGTAAGTCGTATAAGATACAAGTATGGAAATACAGATGATTCGTCGAGCGAGAAGATATGAAGCCGCCACGGTTCTTAAAAAGTATTTTGTTCTTTAAGAGTACATCTTTGCATCTCAGAAGTGACGCGATGTCCTGAGAACATAGTGTGTTAGCTTGATATGTCTCGTTGAGATGTCATAAACTTTAACTATCAACCAATGTCCTGAAAACAAAAGATCTCATGGGCGAATGGAACCTGAACATTCAGGCATCTCGGCTCACGTACTTTTCTTCTTGAGAAGAAGTCAGTGCAGCCTGTAGCTAATCCAATCAGTCTTTCTCTCATATAACACAGCATGTCAGCCTCATGTGACCGATAGTGCACTACGTCGTGTCTATGCTAAATGCGACAACCCATTCTGCTCGGGATCCGTACTGTGTGAAATCAAGAAGTCAGATGAGTCCCGGTCGAACTCCGCCTTACGGCATTCCATGTCATTATAAACCATCCAGTAGACAGAGGGCGGGTCAATCTCATAGATAGCGAGATATCCTCTGACGTTGAATATAGTAAATTCGGATCTTCCTTGCTATTCTCAAAAGGCTCTCCAAGTTTCTAAATAAAAAAGTTACGATCATATATTATCAAGGTCTCGCATGTCTGTGAAGAGAGAACAAAGTATTATTAGTCCATAAAGCGCTAAGCAAGCCTCAAATGCGCACCTGTTCACGAGGTGCTCAATTCTTCCATGTATTGCACTGTTATTACTTTTTACTTACTACTGTATTGACCTTGGAATCAAAATCAAGTCCTTACCTCTGCATCGATCTGTAGACGACACCACAGACCTCACAGCTAAATCTCGTCAACGAGGGCAATCATTATCTTGCCTGTATGTGTTATTATTCACGTCTTCTTTACCTCTGTGGCTTGGAGGATGAAGCCTCTCTTGGCCCTTCAACCTTATCACAGTTAAATGGGAAACTGATATAAGCCATACAGCCATTAAGTATAGTGATGGCTGTCGCATATTATCGGTCAGACTCAGATAAGGCAATGACATCAAATAGATCTGAACTATTTGCTGCCAGGCCGTCTCTGGACGAAAAACCCTCAGCTCAATTCGCATTACTGGTCTTGGCTTACTTGCTAAGGCGAGTGGTTCTTCCTCTGACCCCTTTCCATAAACTTACTCTGAGTCTGACAGTGTCATGGTCTACTCTTGTCTAGGCGGCATTGCACTGAACAATTATATACTTAAACCAAACGGTGAGCTGAGTTATAAACCCATCATTGCGTGCGATGTACCAATGATGAACAGATGGCAATACACTGCTGAAATAGCCTCTTGGAGAAGCAGAACAAGGTCTGAGTACATGCATCTATTGTTCGTACCCCTTAGACCCTAATTAGGTCTTGTCAGGGAGCGAAATATTGTGTTCTTATCTATCACCTAGATCTACACCAAAGCCTAAACCTTTAGGCAGCAAGCAACTAGATACAGTCGATCGAGGAGAGCAGAGTGAACAGCTATACCAGTCGCTGCCAGTGGCTGTGATACCCTTTTCGGGAAGAGTACAAATACTCAATCCTAAGGCCGCCAAAACTATCTCATTCTATTCCCGACAACCTTACCAATTCATTGATCCTTGCAACTCTCGGCTCTTACAACCACAGACCATTACGACTCTTCATGACCACAACTAGATGCCAGCTCTTAACAACATGGGGCATTTCACCGAGGATATGATCTGGGAGCCCAAAGAAGATTCTCCTATGATTTCTATCTACCCTTTTGGCCAGAATGTTCAAGATGGAATAAAGTACACCGCAGCCATGGATCCCCGATATACGGTAACTCCAATCATCATCATTGCGGCTTTGTGGTACCACTACAACTGGTACTGGAACCACCGCGCAGAGTGGACAATTCCAGTTGGAGTTTACTTTCTATTCTGCTCCGCGCAAATCATGCTAGTTATGTGCGGCTTCCCGGTCTTTATGGACGTGCTTATCTCTGCGGCCATTATCTTTCTTGCTTGCGGGCTTCTTGCCAGCCTTATCGTGGTGGGACTCGTCATTTTGGGTTTGCTGGTGTATCCCTTAAGGGTGGCTTCTTCTGCAGCTCACTTTGGGAACGCCCTTTTCCTGATGATCGGGACTACACTCGATCGCGTCGCATCTGCAGCCGATAGCTTCGCCGAGAAACTTCGCCAGTGGCGTGTCTATCTACAAGTCAAGGTGCTCAAGGTAGTCCATTCTGTGTTGTTCTATCTGAATTCAACGCCCCATTCACCAACAGGCGGCTCCAGGGATTGCCCCAGGGATGGCCCCAGACATCGCCCAGACCATCGCCACGAAGATGGACCTGAGGGTGAACTCGACGATGAAACTGAGGAGGAACCCGAGGATGACCGGATCCGTGACTTGACTACGAACCGGCCCATCGGCCAATCGACCAGATAGGCCCCCATCTTAGGAGAAGCACTCGAAACCACCCGCAACCGCCACGAGAGTTTCGTCATTATACGGTTTGAAATAGTCCTCTTTCCATGACCATAGAAGAACTTTATCTTATGAAACAATTTATGCCCCTTTTTACCGGATAATAGATGCATAACCAAGCATCAAGTGGCTCAATCGGCATACAAACTCACATGGATTGCGCATTCAAACTGCCGATTCACTTAGTGGAGCAGGATGACCCGCCCACAAGTGCAGTGCATGAAAGTAGATGTATAGCCTTGGTTGCTTTTCCTATCATTGGGAGTGTTATTTGTATTTGCCTCTGAATCGATCAACATCATTGAGGGGTAATGAGGAGTTGGCGAAGGGTATTAACGACTGTTGGCTATATGTATTACTCGTATCTTGGCAGGTAAGGGGAGTCGGGCATTGTGACGCGTAGGTGAAGGTAGTAAAATAGACGCAATTATGTGATTTGTTATATTCTTTTTAGTGATTGATATAAGTGTTTGTCTGTGCCGACTTATTTTATTTTAAAGCTTCAGTCGGCAATATCATAAAGCAAACTCTTAGCAGACTTATCAAAAATAACCACGATCGCCTGCGTTCCTCCCTCTAAGATCTCTGGCATCACGTAGTAACATGCTTCTTCATCAACGATCACATTAATGATATCAATACTGTAGGTCCTCGACCAGCACATGACTCACAGGCAATACGCATTCCCCTCCTGGGAACATTTGCCAATATGGATCAGATAGTACAGAGATCCAGAGTACTAGTAATTGCGGAGTCTCATGGCGGGTAGCTGCTGAATCCATGTTGCCTGCTCCCATGGTCGATAAAATGTAGTCGAACAGGAGCTGAGGTGCAGACTAAGCAGGGTTGTATGGCGAAACTCGATAAGCTAAAAGATGCCAGTCACTCGGTCGATTGTTTCGGTCAATCGTTTCGAGGGAGGAAACAAGGCGATTGCTGTCATATGCCAGTCGTTGTAACATATATATGGGGAATTGGTTCGAGCTGCTTATTTTTATTGGTTGATCCTAATTGGGCGAAAGGGTCAACCAGAAACTTTGCTTGCCATGGTTGTATCTGTTATGACAAACATTGTCCTCGGACTCAAACGAGTTCCTAATGACCCCTACGATAGAGAAAACGACAAAGATGCAAACGAGAGAATCTTGTTCAAAAAGGGCGTAATTAATCCCAAGGTCGATAATGCTATATTATCGTGGGACCTGCAGGAGTCGATAGTCTGTCAGATGGTCTATCGAGGTCCAGGCTCGATCCCATTTACACCCGGATCGACACTGCCCTTGTCCAATTAACTATTACCTAAAACCAGTGTCAAGTATCCCAAAGGGGCCAGCGAGGGCACTGTTTATGGCGTCGCTCCCTTAGTTCAAAGATCTCATTCAATACCGGTAATCAAGCCAGAAAGCGATTTCCTTGAAGAGGACAGTCAAAACTTTCGCTCAACCACGGACACAATTAACTCGCTTGAAGAGAATAAGGAGGGTCTGAGAGTTATGTTAAGCAAGCATTTTCCTCTCGTTCAACTGAACTATTCGCGTCAATGTCAAACAAACCACGGGACAAAGCACCAAGTCTGAACATCGTTCTCGCATAGAAGAGTACAAATAAGATTACTCCACTTCAATTCATCTAAACAACCACTCTTGAATGGTAAAAATGCCCCTGTAGAGCGCTTAAGGTCCGAGTTGCAGACCTAAACTGCGTTCTTTACCGTCTCTGCAGGTAAGTTCAAGTATGCAGTAATATCATACCGCTAATCCGGCGTCTACAGCGGTTCAAACACTGTATGGCAGCAACGGGGCCAAATATATTACCAAGCTTGACAACTATACCAGAAAAGGCCGTGCTATTATTACCTTGGCCTAGTTTACCTGGCGTAGTGATGAACATGATCGACGTGTTTCAGTTCGGTGCCTTTCCGAAATCGGCATTTCAGTCGACTGGACTTCTAGACGAGAAGAGATGCACTTCGGCATACTGGCTTGAATGGCGTTCCAGATGGACATAGACGACTTCGCAGATAATGTGGCAGGCAACAAAGATGACGAGAGCACGTAGTCAGTTAATGAGAGCACGTTTGAGGCATTTGCAGATGGTTCGTCTTTTGGCTGCATTGATGATACAATTGAGTTCATAAAACAAACTTGTGGTCTCAATTTCCATAGTGATGTGCGCCACCTGCTATTCTTTCTATGGGCCTCCTGTAAGTATTAAATTGTAAGATGTTAGAGAGATCTAGTCCGGCTTGAGAGACATGGGTCGCTGTGAAATAATGACAAGGTGACCCTCATCTTATGGCCATCCTCAGCTTAATCGGTTGACGGTACTCTCTGCCGTAAGTCCCATAGTTATATTTTTCTTGCCTCTATTTATGAAAGATAATATGATACTATTTGCAATATTGAGTTATCGTCAAGGTGCCTTGAACTTAATTAGCCCAGAACTCAGGTATATTTCTGTGCAAAATACCAAAATGTACCCATTGTGAGAACAGTCATTGGTTAAGGCTATTGGCTAGTTGGGGACCTCAACTACACAAACAACTTGGTCATCATAAGTCTGGTACGATTCTGAGTAAGTCCAAGCCTTGGGCAAGATCTTGAAAGAATTATTATTCGCAGCATCTTGACTGCAAACATGCACGCCCGCACTTGCCCGTTCTCCAGCATACCCTCAGTCATTACATGCTCAGGTAGCGTATCTCGCAAATTAGATCAAGACGTAGAGATCTACTCCTACGAAACCATTCAATTGCATCTAAACGGCTCTCCCTCAGTACATATGGGTAGCATCGTGATCTCCTTGGCTTTGGGGTAGTTAGCACGAAACGAACGATGCTGACATATCGAGACAGGAAAGATCGCCGACTTCCGTTATCATGATACTGACAACGCCAGTGCACTCCTTAGATCTTTGCCTTGCGCCTCTTGTCGCAATCAAGAATATCTATAGTCTCACATTGTCTCTTTTTGTCCTTCTCGCTCGGGCCCTGGCAGTTGTCAGACGTATTGCCGATCATCCGCAGAAGCGGCTTGGCGATATGCTCACTAAAAACTTGAGGTAGTATGTCACCCAAGCTGCTAACATAATGTCTGGGTGTCTTCTCATGAACAAGGATTGTGCAAACCACTTCTGACATAAATCTGCCGTTGGCCTGTTGCATACCGTCCATTTTCGCCCGGGCCTGGAGGCCTTGAAGAAGCGCATCGAAAACCGATGATTCCTCCCCCTTGTTCGGCCACCATTGTACAAGACTCGAAAGGCGCAGGTTAGAGCTACTGAGATACATCTTGGCGCCGAAATTGGCCCCAGCAGTGAGAAACCTGTTTAGTGTACGGAGGTACTCGTCCGACTGGCGGATGTAGCCCGGCACACAGAATACAGTCATAAGGTACATAGCAAACACGGTGAAATTGCACCCAGACATTGTGCTATTTGGGTCAGCGCCGTAAGAGAGAAATAGTCTGTGAAATCTGAGATCCAAAGAGTCGCTTAATACCTCCTCCCCAAGTCCAGTGAAGCTCCAAGGTGATGCAAGGAAGCTTAGGTGCACCCAGGGAGTCATAAACACATTGCCCGAGATTCGTGATACGTTATTGGTATCCTCGCCACGCTATAGGAGTACGCAAATGGTGTCGGCTGGGGGGATTTTGGCTGCCACCGTAACGGTTAGTGGTGCTAGGACTAATTTCGATAGGTAGTCGGGAAAATCGAATAGCTTCTTGGTAACGTATAATGCCGCATTAGATCGTAGGACCTCTTCACGGAATAATAGTTTTGGCTCGCCCACCTCCATTCGAAAGCGTGCCTGCTTCGTTCGAAACATTTCGTCAAAGGCACATTCGAGTTCATCGAGTAGTTCTGACAGTTTATCCGACCAATCTGCTGCTATTTTTGATGCATGCTGCCATGTAAGAATTAATCGATCAATCAGCATACCGGAATTATGGCTTGGGGGGTTCAGTTGAACGATTCCGTCACTAAAACGTGTCGACTTGATGTGGGCTACCTAGGCTTTGGTGATTGAGAAATAAACATCAAAGTCGGGACGTCGTTTTGCCTCTAGATATGATAGCATGTCTCCGGTCCGAAGAAAAGTCACGGACAGTCCGATGCAAAAAGTCGACCTTGTTGCCTTGATTACATTCCAAAAGTCCATTGGCCCAAGTATTAATTCTCCGGCGAGTTTCGTCATAAAGGTCTAGTATCTCTCCGACACTACGTTCCTTTACTAGGCAGCGCAGGGCGTCCTCGTATTCCATATCGTGGAACCCAAAGAGATCCAATCTAAGAGGCTCCTGAGCTTAGAGTGCGATCTGGAACATGCCAGCCATTTTCGCGTTGTAACTTGAATCAACTTGATCGATCATATACTTGAACAAGCGTTTGAGACTTGTTGGAAGATTGTCCAAACGTTGCCCCAGCTGTTGGGCCGTGTCACCATTCGTGAGTCCGTCTTGAAGCGATTTAGCAACCAAGAAGGCCCACAGGAACACTTCTTGTGCTCGGTCTGCAATTGTCTCCTCAATGTACTGCAGTTGTTCATCCCGAGATCGGTATGTCACCCATCTTGGATGAGATTCGAGTCGATTCCTGGAAAAAGTAAGTATATCCGTTCGCGTCAGGTCGTGTATCTTCATCATGTGCTTTCTATCATTGCCAAAGTTGTCTATGAATAAAATCTACGGCCGATTAGAGATAGCTTGATGTGTGGAGATGTTGAAAATTCCTTCAATGTAGCACAGAGATCAAGATGGCATCCATCCCATCGATAAAGATGCTATCCTTCACGAGACTGAAGGGGAGAGGCAGAAAATAGAATCAGGCCTGACTATCTGATAAAGGACTCCAGGGCGATGTTTATCAGGGTTATAGATGCTGTCGTCATTTGTGCTCTGAATATGCAATACATGATGCGTCTTCAACTGGACTCAGCTTATCTTTGGCAATGGCAACGCAACTGAGATTCAAGTCCGGCTTAGCTACTGACATTCAGGGAAGGGGCATACACGTGGTCCTACGTTTTGATCCCTAGAATTAGAAGTGAAACTATGCCTTATATGCTTCAATGAGCCGTGAGAAAGTAGCAGGCAGTGAGAGTTGGTAAAGAGCGGAACTTGATGCGTGTTCAGATCGAACTTAGACCGATACAGGATCTGGTCCGACATGACGGCAGACAATAGTTCCAGCTGTTGCAGCTTCAATCTGCAGAACTGACAGGGTTGGCAAGTTCAAGAGCACGATGGAATAAGGCAAAAGAACCACACCTCAAAGTAAACCTCGTCAATCTAGATCTTTATCCGCGAATCTGCTTCGGTTTCATCGCAACTGGATCCATCAACCAGTTGCAAAGCTTATCATCATCTGCATCAATCAGAGCTTGTGCTATCCACAACCGATGTCCAAAATGAACGGAGCAGCTACAGAATTCTACCTACTTGTGCATCTTTAGCAGACTATAAGAAGGCTGCAAGGAACGGGGTAGGGCTGGGCTAATGGATAGCTGCTAGGACGAAGAAGGGGCATTGAAGGTCATGCGGAGGGAATGACACGCTGCGTCCTGTATTTGCATTTGACTGAGCTTGAGACTGAAGTACCGATCCTTCTTGCCGGCGGAGACAAGTTTGTCAGCGACACCATGCAGGCATCTCAACTGGGACGCCGAAAAGGTCTGCCATACTTGATCCCCTACCCGTTTTTAGTTGCTGCTATTAACGAGATTTATGATTAGCACATTCGAGCATCTAAGTTTATTAAGTTGCTTTACTGATATTAGGCTTATTGTATTCTAAACACCGATAATGACATACTCTTTCCTATACTGATTGCGAAGCCTGTTCACGTATATCTAGCAGCTTCTTCCAAGAGGACCAACGTGAGGGTTCCAAGACGGGCGCTCTGGAAAGCGACAGCTCTAACTCGAACCCAACACTTGGTTAAACAGCGGGACTCTAGGCAAATAATGACTAGACAGCGCATACACACAGATGTCGAGCAACTGAGATGTTTGTGCCCAAACAAAGGTCGCCTTGCTTTCAATAATCCTAGCCTTTTAGGCATACTCTTGTGCCTGGTTTTTACGGGGATCCTGTCAAAGATACATCAGTTAGCCCATTAATCTCATACTCTGTCATGTCGGCCTCAAACCACCGGTGTCTATAACAGATGTCCTTGTTGTTCGTAATCTATTTTGTTTCCAGCTTCCCTTCCCAACATTATCCCATAGCTAAGATTCCTCATTAGTAGAGTGTTCCTGCTAGCTAAGTTGTTAACACAACCATCACAACTGTACCTAGGAGCGACGATGCTGACTCTCAAGATGATAAAATTTACCTTTACTGAGAAGTTGACTGGGTATCCTTGTTTTAATGGCTGTTCTACAGATACTAGTTTCTTTAAATGCAGTCAAATATTATTGTTCTACTCTTAAACGGTCACTAAAATAGGTGTTCCAGACGAGCTCTTACGCTGGAGTTTTTCGGGTTACGGTAGAAATCCAACGAAATTGATCAGCCACGATCGGCGATCCCGAGCGTATCAAAGACAATATAAAGGCTTAGTCTTTTCAGTGAAAAGAAAAGCCGCCAACCCGTTAATATTTGCATCCTACAGCCAATTCTCAATGCTGCGTGTGAGCCATCAGCTGTGGGGTCTATCAACTCAAAATAACACTCTTATCAAAGTCAATCCGGGCAGTATACAAGTTGCCCAACACAACTAATATTTTTCAAATTCTTTTAAGCTAAGATAATTTCTTTCCAGATAGGCTCCGGCTTGAATGAATTATTAATGCATTCTTGATAGATATGTCCCACACCACGTCGCTCTGCAAGCCCGTCACTATACTCAAGCAGCATTACATTATAGCAATAGCCATCCATGTCCACGTGTTCCGAAAGTACAATCACATCAACTACGTCGGATGAAAAGAACACTGTGAAATCTTCAAACCCATCAAGAAATAATACACCACAATCAGTGCCAGACTCGCACTGGATATGGCACTGTCCAGTGAAAACATTGAGGTTTATGAGTTTCAAGCGTAGTGATAGCGTCCAAAACTGCAAGAGAGGGTATGGTGGTAGAAGCGAAGGGAGGGGAGGTATTTCGGTGGGTGTTGTGTGTGTTGTGGGGAAACCCGAGAGAACTAAGGTATCAAATCTTGGTCTCTGTCGGCAGCCGATATAAGGCGCATCATCGGCAGACGTCTGGCTGTTTGCAGTAGGATCCCGAATCAGGCTTATAACTCCTGACGGAGTTCGCTTATACCAAACAATCCACGTGCATATTGAAAACCATTCGTCTTTAGTTGGTGTTTCGATACTGATGTGCCCCTGCCAGCGGCACCAAGAATAACTCGGAAAACCAGGGCGGCGATGAAGGCAGGATCCTCGACTTTGGAATACAATAAATGCATCCAGAACTTGAGTAGGAAGTCCTTCGATAAATCGATAATTCATCTTGGCTGAGAAACGGCGTATAATACCTGCCATAGCCCTTAACGCGTCGTTCGGATTTGTGAGAGCTCGAGTCGTATAGTTCTCTATTATATTGGCATAATCATATACTGGATCTTCCATATGAATTGCGTTGTATGTTTGCCCAGTCTTTGGTCTTTGCTGTTCGGACTGGTCAATGACGGCTTCTGAACACGTCATGTTTCTGCATTGAAAGAACACTTTATTGTCTAGAAAGTACAGAGCCCGCCGACTCAGAATCTGTTCTTGGAATCTATAGTATGATGTAAGTCGAGTGCTGGGGAATGAGCATAAGGGCACCTACGTCCATCCTCTTGAGCTGTATGATGATGCTTTAAGCAAGGTAGACAGATCCATATATAAACCAAGACTTATTCCGGGCTTAACCTCAACAGTTTGCTTTAAAGCCTGCCGACTTCGTGCTCGAACTCCTGGAAGGCCTGCATCGGCGTCGTTCCCAGAAGCAGCAATAATAGTCAACAGGGAACGTTCGTAGATCAGGTCCATAACATTGATACCTCTCTCAAGGTCTTCCATATCGTTCTGGATCAAGCATAAGGCGTCTATCCATAGATACTGTACCCCCAGCTTCCTGGTCAGTTCTATGGCGTCGCGGACAGTCCTGGGAAGTCCATTTAAGCCTTTGATAGAACCAGGAATCAAAAGACGGTTCAAATTCACTTGAGTCAGCCTAATGTTTCGAACGGCACCCCAAATATAGCTTAAAGCTAGATAGGGAACGACATTTTGGACTTCGACTAAACAGTTTTGTTGGACATCGAGCAGGCGCAGGACATGTAGCCCTGGAAATGCCGAGCTAAAAGTGGCATATTCCAAGGAACACTCGCCTCCATGTGTTTTTGTACATTCAGAAAGCCACTGAAAGACTCTCCACACATCTATTTCTGTCTCCAGGAGGGAACAAAGGTAGTACATGTCTTGATCAGACGGAATAGTTGATATTGTGTGAGGGGAAGTTTTTGCAGCAAAAGAAATAAAAGGGCGAAAGATATCGCTGACAATATAAGCCGGGCGCCTGCCCGGTCCATAACCTATCCAGCTCAATGTCGCATCTGAACTAGGTAAGTCGTCCCTGAAAGAGTTTATCCGGCGTTCCTGGAGGTAAGCACTCTGTATCAGTTGGCACAGAGGACAAGGGCTGGTAAAGATGCGGGGCCAAGGTCCTAGTTTGAAACGTTCGTGTTTCCGGGAATTGATCTCCTGGAGGCTTAGTGGCACCTTGCTGCAATATTCGCAGAGTAGACTCATGGCGACTAACTGGCGTTTATTTTGAAGATTTGCTTTTAGAAGTGTTTGGATAAAGAGGGGTAGAAAGAGGGGCAGAGACGTCCAACTGGTCGGTCAGCTCGAGCCAGCGGGATCGCCGCTAATTTAAGTAATCTTGGTTGGCCTCATTTCTGTTGGCTGTATTGTATTTGCTTAAATTGGAATAGCGTTCCATTTTCAAAACAGGCTACTAGGCATTCCCAATAACGCGTTACTGTCAATCCCTCCCTCTGGAGTCAATTTTCTTAAATCCCCTTAAGAGGTTCTATAAAACTTCAACCACTTTTTGAATTAATTCTAGTCCCAGCCATTATCATATTAAAGCTACACCGATTTGGGCGGTGGGACCGCAGACCATTCATGATGCCTGTCTGTATCCAAGATCTCAGCATCTAGATCTGATGATCTGATCACTATCTCTGGTGGCTCTATCCGGCTCCGCGCGGCCGATAACCCCGATAAGACCTCACAATAAGACCTCACAGGTGTGATAGCGACAAATCGTGATTGCTTTTACCGATGCTAACGTTTTATTCCTGATTATTAATTGTTAGCTTTGTCAAAAGAATTGTCCAAATGATGGGCCTTGTCTTGCAACTTTCTCTTTCGCCTCCCAAAACTGTTATTATTTTTAGCTTCTTCCCCCTACACTCATCGCATGCAACTACTCAACAAGCAGATACATCCTACGCTGCCTACTAACACCATTGCTCTCGGCTCTTGGCAGTACGCACATCCTGAACCTGGCATACGATATGTACTGACGGAAGCAGAAAACCACGTTCAAGGTCAGAGAAACGTGGATGGTCTCACCGCTGGATGGTGCGCCATGCCGTCCGCCGAAAACCTTCCCCAATCGAACAAGGACAAAGCCGCGGATGACTACCGGGCCGAAGCAGATGAGATTCTTAATCGCCTGAGGGATGTGCTCAAAGAACGACCTGAAGCCGACGTCCCAAGCCAATGCGTTTTTGCCATCATGTGGTGGAAGGAGATCATCTCGATGCGTTTGAGGTTCAACTACAGAATGGATCGGTTTCATCGGAAACCTAGCATCGGCCCCAATCTACGTGTTGAAATTGGAGCCGGTCAAGAGTCTTGTTCTTGGCGAGGCAATTTCTTTATTTATCCTATAGACTTTTACACCACCCTACGCTCATGCCCTTCGCCTCACCTCTTTTCTTCTTTTCTCTGCTTTCTGTTTTTAAAACCTAAGGTCATTGTCACTTTAGGTACTAATTATAACAAATTTTTTCCCAAGTTACTTTTTCAGCCAACAAGATCATAATCATCGGCAAAACATAGTAAATCTTTATGAAACTAAATTCACAGTGAGATCTCGTACGTTGCATCAATACTTCGTTTTCTGTCCTTTAACCAGCACCTTGTGAAAGTAATGCTACTGCCGACATACCCTTGGCAAACTGACTATCTTATGGTGAGGTAACACTTGTCACTAACCATGATGGGCTGGCAAACCTGATAAGGACTTATCTATTAATCGGCTAAAGGAATATGCAGAGTACAATCTGCAGGTTTCTAAGATGGACACAATATAAGAAATTTAGCGTCTTGTCCCACCCCACACCCGTGGTGAGATTCCATGTCACCTGATGCGTATTCAATAGCCTAATACCCACCTGCAGCAAACTGTCATTTAGATAGCATGTGTCGAGATTCTAGCTTTGGGAAAATGTATCTTTTAAAGGTTCTTGAGTATGTAGGTCATAATGCCGAGACAAGGGCCCCAGAAAGTTTTTGTAGCCATCCTCAACGGCAGGTCTTGATGAAAACCAAAGAGGGGGGAGACAGTGCATGTATGGAACGCGTGGATTACAATGGCCAATCGAAGTATGTCGTAATGGCTATCAAGAACGGCGCCGGTGTCAACAGTGACCCTTGTGTGCCTTGGTAAAACCTCCTATTGTCTAGTTAGGTTGAACCAACCAACGCCGACCACGTATATTTGTCTGCTTGTTATCATTATGACTACTGAAGATAATTGATGTAACACGTCCTCCAGTGAACGGTTCATTCTTAAGCGCCAGCAGCAAGCCAAAAGCCAAAAAGCAAAAATGGCTTGGGCTAGAGGCTCTGGCGCCGGGGGCGGATCGGGATCGCTCATTCCTGGCGAGATCGAGCCAATCTTATTGGAGCCTTGTGACAACTTATACGAAGTGGTTGTGAGGGATTTCCAATTTCGTCTAGCAAAAATGCAAGTATGCCCGAATTTACTATTGATATAGCATGAATCCACAAAAGATTCGCCAACAGGCACATTTGTATCCATATTATGCATGCAATGTGATAAGTGGGTATCACAAACGTGTCGATGGAGATCACATCCGAGATCAGATTACCGCCTAGTTGTCTTTGCACCGTCAAGAAATGCCGTTACATCTTGCTTCTACTTCAATACACGGTAACCAATTCACATTGTGCGAGGTAGTTTTATCTTCCAAAATGGATCCAGCGGGGCTCGCGGTTGGTATCACATCCTTGGCATTCGATCTATTCGATAATTCCGTGAAACGTAAGTTTTGAGTTTGTTGCTATCGTTATGCTTCCAGCCACTGACAGGTATGAAGTCTTCAAGTTCTTTTCTGCTATAGTTGACATGCCTAAGGAATATGAACAATATCGCTTACAGCTAATGATTGAATACAACCGCCTGCTGGCCTGGGGCGACGCGATTGGTTTGATCGATGTACCCCAAGCTTCGCACGTGGCCACTAATCTGGGGACGAATGCAATAGAGCTCTGCGGTATTATCTCACGTATAGGGTGGCTTCTCGGAGAATTTCGGGATATGAATGCCCGTTGGGAAAGTGAGTTGACACAGACTCAAGAATACAGCCAAGTGGTTGGAGATAAGGATGAGTCGAGTATGGATATAGTCAAGCAGGTTTCGAGCTTGGCCACTGCTTACGAGAAGAATAAGAGTACACGTCAACAAGCAAAAGGAGTTACTCATATCAGGAAGTGGATGTCACGGAAGGTCGAGAACGCAAAAGAAATCGTCACAAATCCTCTCCGCGTCCGTTGGGTGATGATGGATAAAGCCGCTTTCAAAGGACTACTCGAAGATCTACACTTTCTCACCAATCGAATGCATGAGCTCACTGTTGACCATCGGCAAAGCCGCATACAGGAAATAACAGCCAAGACTTATCGCGAGATGGTAGTAGCAAGAAACAGCATCAACGAGTTGAAAACTTTGCTGGAGGCAGTTACTGAGTTACTGAATATCAAGAAGAGGAACACCGACTGGGAAGAACGCAATGATAACACCGAGATGCTTCGAGATATCTTGCGCTTAAAAGAAATCAACAGTATTTCCAACCAGCTTGTTACCAGGGCCCACAGTGGAGGATACTTGGATATCGAGCGGGAGATTAAAGACCTGATTGATGTACAGCGATACGATAATTTGACTGCGAGTCAACTTCTGACGTATTCGAAGGATTAGGATATGAAAGAGGCTACAGTACCGTTGAGGCCGCGAGGGGTTCTGCAACAAAATGGAACAGCCGTGCAGATTTGGATAGAGTGGAAGATGTTTGACAACCAAGATGAGACAATTCGCCTGGAATCTAAGTTAAGAACCATGACTCTTGCACAGATGCTGCATATGGACAAGCCGCGCCACCTCTACTCACCACTCTGTGTTGGATACGTTGACGAAAGTGAGACTAACCATCGCATTGGTTGGATATTCAAGATGGCCCACGGGACCAGTGCAAACACGACACTACGGTCCCTTCACAGTATGTTGGGCCAGTGCCAATACAAACCGGTCCTTACTCAGCGAATCTCCCTTGCCTGGAAACTCGCGTCTTCACTCTCGTACATGCACACAACAAACTGGTTACACAAGAGTATCCATAGTGGTAACGTCAGCTTCTCCTTTGAAGAAGAGCAGTTCGATGCTGAATCTCCTATCTTGTCGGGATTTGAATATTCGCGCCCACAAAGCAACAAAACAACAACACGCAGCCTCGAACCTAAGTGGGACATCTACCGCTGGCCGCAAATCCAGAATGAGGTGCCAAAAACCACGAACTCTCGAAAGACATATGATATATATAGCCTAGGTCTCGTCCTGCTCGAAATTGCTCATTGGAAGCCCTTAAACGAGATGATGTGCTTGAAGAAATGGCCCATCCCCTCCGCTCAAGACGTCAAAGTACGTGGCTGGCTCTTAGGAGAGGATTCTCGGCCACCGTTCAAGAAATCGAATCCTCTACTGGAGCTACGAGATATAGTTGGGGACAAGTATTGGAATGCGACACGCCGCTGTCTGGTAGCTCATGGAGAATTGGGCTTGGGAGTGGAGGAAAACTTTGACAAGTCTAAGGGCTTAGAGTATGACCTCCAGCTTCAGAACACTTTCACTGATCTAGTAGTTGAGGAACTTAAGAGTATTATGATCTGATCGGCTTGAATACAAAGATTTGTGGTTCGTTTGTATGATACTATACGATTGCACGCATGGCCCAAAGTTCTGTTACTTGGCAAGAGTTGAAAACCGTTGTCGTATTTGTAGAGATGCAACACAACATATGCGTCTAAATTTCATGCGTCGTCTATCTGATGATTTTCTAGTATATCAATTATTTCCTCCAGCTTTCTTCTCTCTGCAAACTCTATTGCAACGTTTCCATCGAGGTCTTCAGCATCAGGATCGGCCCCAGCGTCGAGTAGCATCTTAACTATATCGCTGTTATCTTGTCCCGCTGCTCCATGAAGTGCAGTGTGATCATTCTCATCTCTAGCGTTGACATCAGCTCCCTTCTGCAGTAGAAACTTGACCACGTCCTCGGACCCGTTTCGGGCAGCACATTGCAATGCCGTTTGGCCAGTCGGATTCGGAGTGTCGACATCTACCCCATGTTCCAGAAGCAAGCCCACAATATTCACAGAACCATTCTCCGCTGCGTAATGGATTCCTTTCAAGGTGTTCGGGTCGGCTCCTTGCTTAAGTGCGTGTTTAACCTCGTCCTCAGAACGCGCTTTGCAAGCTTCAACTAACTTATCGTCTTCAGTGAGAACCGAGTCTGCGGTGCACGTGCAATGAACAGGCTTGTCCGAAACCAGGAGATTCGATAATTCTGAAGAGATATGCCCAGCTTTAGGACGCCTGGCTCGGTCTGGATCAAGCATTCGTTGACAGAGCGACACAATATCGTTCTGCCAACCTGTCAAATGAAGGCTCTCCATCATCCAATTGTGGACTTCATCAATATGCTTAGCGTATGATGATCCCTCCTCCTCAGACGATGACTTCAAGGTCACCTGGAGCTTTTTCATGCTTGCGGGCTGAGCTTGAGATAAAGGCATTTCAAGAAAGACAGCTCCTAGAGAGAAGATGTCTGCAGATCGGCCACGCGTACTCCCATTCTCGACCTCCGGAGCACAGTATTCCTTCGTTCTTGGAGGGCGACGGTTTTGATAAGTGGTTGGTATAGTCTTACCTAACCCCATGAGAGAAAGACCAAAGTCAGCAAGAAGGACCTTGTCGCCTTCTAGCAAAATATTCGAGGGCTTGATATCTCGGTGACGAATACCAGAGCCGTGTATGTGGCATATCACATTAATAAGGCAGCCAAACCACTGGGGTCTTGAGTGGCTCCAGGCTTGAGAAAGTCATCCAAATTGGCGTCGGCACGCTCCATCACGACAGAAAAAAAAAGTCCAATTAATTTTTTCCTCCACGAAACAGGTGTGAGCCAGCTTGACTATATGGTGATATTTGGCAAAATAGAGGATTTTTGCTTCTTGCGCGAATTTGCGTTTTTTTGCAAATTGTGAGGGCCCAGCCTCCTGTTTATTAATGATTGTTTTTCGAACGCATTTGAGGCCATTGAAACGACCAAAGGTTCCTTTGACCCTTTCAACGTTTGTGTTAATTAGTGGTGAAGTCCCATCCGGGGCAAATGGGATCTCGGAGTCTTTATGAACACCTTTTGTCCTCCGTAGCGGGCGTTATAAGTTCACCCTGTTGAGTTAACTATGCTGCGGGAGATGAATTTAATAGCAAGCCAGAAAAATAAAAGGGTGCTTCCATCGGCATTGACAATTCTCGAGCAGGATACTTAAATATTTAAGACAGAGGAGCCGATCAACAACAATTCATAGCGCACGTTAATATCGTAGGAATGTAGCTTTGCAGCAGAGGGTCCGCGAATTTTGGCTAGGAAGCACAAGGGTATGAGCTGGGATGGGACTCTGGATTCATAGGGATTGGCATCACCATCGCAGGTAAGGTCATGCGATCCAGTGGAGTAAGATCGCCGCGAAGTTGCAGTTGGCGGATACCAGCATTAGCCACCAGCCCCTTTCCAGCCAGGCTCTAGTATGAGAGGAGACTGGTATATCTGAACTTTGATAAGGGTATTCCGGCAGGGATGGGGATCCATCTCGGGCTCCGTGGAGCATGGAATATGCATGTCAGCGTCCGGGATAATAGCAGGTTCACAGCATTAGTAATCCGCTGATAAATCAAAGCACCCTAGAAACCATATGTCAACTTTGTGCCGTCTATGATATAATGAGGGTCGCTTGTTTGTATCTAAAAGTCGTGTTTTGGATATCACCGCAACTCGATCTTTCTTCAGCTTCCATCCAGCACCATGCACTACGCACCTGCATCCATTCTCCCTGCTCTCCTCCTTGCGGGCACCCTTTCTTCATGTTTTCCTTCCCAGCCAAAGGTCCGGGAAATTGTCGAGATTCCCGGCGTCCGGATAGAGAATGTTGCTTCTCGATCCAATGGTGACCTGTTACTTAGCACAATGGGGGAAGGCAAACTCTACTCAGTTAATCCATATAAAAGCCCTCCTAAACTGGAGATGATTGCTCAGATTGAGGGCGTCAATAGTCTATTTGGCATTACCGAGATCGGCGACGATGTCTTTGCTCTGGCTGCAGGCAATGACACCGGACAACAATTCCAAAACAACAGCATGAAGCTTTCGCTACTCAAGTTCAACTATGGCCAGCTGTCTGTTGATACCGTTTTTGAGGAGTCCAAATATGGCCCTGTTAATGGCATCGTGGCACTTCCCTATTACAAGCATATCATCCTTGGTGCTGACTCTGTACGAGGAGAGATTTTGCGCATAGATACAACTACTGGCAAAATCACAGTGGCTATTCAGGATAAGGAGTTTACTCCCGGTGTCGATGGCCCCTATGGTCTTGGAGTCAACGGCATTAAGATCTATAAAAACTACCTGTATTTCACTAATACTGATCGCCGGACCTTTGGCCGAATGAAGATTGATAAGCTTGGAAAAAAGGTCGGAGACGTTGAGATTATCTACAGGGTTGAGAAGGGATCTCCATCCATACCCGATGACTTTACTATTGATCGGAATGGTAATGTATTTGTTGGCATTTGGCAAGACAAGCTGATTAAGATCACACTTGACGGCGAAGCTACAGTCCTCTCCGAGGGGCTTCTTGCTGGACCTACTAGTGTGACCCTAAGCAGAGATGGCAAGAGTGTTTTTGTTGTCACAGCTGGAATGAACAACGATAATGTATCTGGTGGCCAGGTGGTCCAGGTCAGAATCTGAGATATAAAGATAAAACCTATAAGTAATAATGTCATTCACTTTAGAGACGAGATACTTAAATAGAGTGTCTAAAATTCCTTATATACTTAACCTATAGTGCTTATTATAATCTTTTTAAATTAATATCTTACCTTAATAGTAAATTTATTAATTACTATTAATAAAACCCTACTTCTTATATATATTACTTAATTAATACTTAATAAATAAAGGGCCTTATATCTTTAATTTAGTAATATTTATATAAAATATTAATATTTTAAATATTTTTTTAAACTGTTACTTAATTTATTAATATAAGCTATTTAAATACAATAATATAGTTAATAAGTGAGTGGGTTATTTAAGTAAGTGGGTTACTTTCCTTAACCTTTTTAACCTATAGCTTAAAAAGCTTAAACTGCAGTTTAAAAAGTCTGGCTTTTACTTACTAAATTCTTCCCTAGATAACTTAAGAGCTATCTAATAAGTCCTTATATTATAACTGCCTTTACTGTATATACTATAGTGCTAACTGCCTAATTGCTCTAACCTTCCTTGATTACCACTTCTTAATAATTTAGCTACTATTTGCATATTAATATCTATTTAATTAATTATTTATAATACTTTCTATATAGTTATAGTCCTCCCTTTCTATAATTTAGTCTTTTTTGCCTTATAGTGCCGGCTTAGTATCTTATTTATATCTTAAAGATTATAAAGCTTAGCCCTTAATAAGATAACCTTATATATAATTACCTTTATTGCTTTAGTAGCTAACTTTAAAGCTTTAATAATAGACTTTAGGGAACTATTATAATGCCTTTTAATTTACCTTTTAAGGTATTTAGATTAAGATTAGGCCTTTATTACTATCTTTAGGGTCTTTAAAGCCTATAGTATTAATAGTTAAGTGGCCTTTTTAAGAGGTATTAGGGTCTATAGCTATATATTAAGCTTTAAGATTACAGTTTTTAGGTTAAGAGGAGTAAGTCTAGCTCCTTTAAAACCCCTCTAGATATTACTTTCTATAAAGGTAGCTTTAAATGCAGTATAAAAGGCAGAAAAGAACTTAATCTTAGAAATGTAAGTTATAGAGTATTTAATTAAATGCTTTATTTCTTAGCTATAAGCCTTTTTTAGCGGCCTAAAGTACCTAATATTAAGAGGCTAAAGTAAATAAGATATATAAATAGGTATATAAAGTATAATAATTTTATTCTCTTTATAATATCTCTTAAAATTGGCTAAATAGTAGCTTTTATAACTATTAAGGATTAAGAGATAATAAGGACTAGTTAATTAGTTAGTTATAGACTAATTAAAATACTTTAGCTACTTAAAATCTAGCTTATTATTTATCTACCTATTTTAGCTTATTATAATAATTTAATTGCCTAAAAGGTTATATTTTTAATACTAATTAGTAAGGTAATATTAGCCTATATTAACGATAAATGGCATAATTAATTAACCTTTTATATTAATTGCCTAGATTATAGTAATCTATTTCTGGTTTTTAGGCTATATTAATTTTAGCCTTTTTTATATTTCTAAACCTATAATAGCTATTCTGGCTATAATAAGGCCTATTATAAAGCCAGTCTTATTAAAGTTCTAGATATTATCTAATTAAATATTATACTTTATAATTATATTCTATATAAGCCTAAACTAGCTGTAAATAATAGTTAGATCTTTATATTTAGCTCTTTAATAGTTATATCTCTAAAATAAATATATCTTTAGCTTTAATTATTACTTTATAAAGTTATAAGCCTAGCACTTATTAATAAGTAATATATTGCAATTAACTAGCAGGGAATTAGCTATTTCTTCTATAAAATGCAATTATAAGGGAAATCCTTATAAATCTAAATTAAAAATAAATTAGACTATTATCTACTCCTCTAGATTAAATAGTCTTCACGATTTTAGGATAGAATTATATTATAACTAAATGCCATAATAGCAGCAATATAAGGTCTTAAAGGGCACCTTATAGTTAATTATAGCCTATTATAAACTTAGTTTTAGGTTATTTTAAAGGGCCTAAAGGGTAAGAAGTATTCTAGCTTTATTTAAAGGCTGTAATATATTGAGTTATTAATAATTATCTAATTAAATAGAAATGTTATAGGGTAAGGGATTTTTAACCTACTTACTTAGATAACCTACTTACTTATTAACCACATTATATTTATATTATATATTATTAATTGTTTATTATAACTTATATATTATAAATAGCGTATTTATAACCTTAACTATATAAAGTATAATTTATTTGCCACTAACTTAAAATATAAGTATAGAACGCGCTGGCATTAATAAGCGTTCTCAAAATGCAGAAAACCTGCCTGGCGACCAATCCTTCAAATCCGATCTTGACCATTAATGCTGGCGCGACATCATACCGACAGTCTCAGTAACGAAGAGCTACTGACGACACATATGCGCTTCCTCAGCAGGCCTGTACTACTGACTGACGATTTCCGATGATGTCATTTGGAACCCGAGACGCTCGGGATCAATTCGAAAAGCCGTTTCTTCTGAGACAACACTGTCGCTACCAGGATGAATCCCCCAAGCGCCTCAAAAGTCGCCTTCATTCGAGGCCCTCGTTGCGAGCAATGCAGGGCATTGAGAGATGGAACAACTACAGGCATCTCTAGCTTAATCACTGTTGACTTATGCCCACCTCATTGCGATTGACGGGAACTTGTAAGGCGTTGATTGAGAGTGTACTGGCAACTTGGGTATTCATCGTAACTACGCTGCAAAGGACACTTATGTTCATCTCGACACGTATATTTGTGTTTCATTATTCCTGAGTCTATCAAAACCGATAAACATCCAAATTGGTATCGTGCGTTCCATGCAATGTGATTTGGTGTTGTCCAATGACTCCAAAAACTCCGAGAAATGCAGACCATCCAGCAACAGTGAATTAGTGGAAGGTAGGCAAGTTCATGACGCCGATGGCGCTGAAGAAGGCATTTCGCTTCTGCTCGACAGTCCAGTCATCTTCGAGCTCGACTCCGACGGCACGGAGGAGGGTTGAGAGACGTGGTTCTGCACAAGATGTTAGAAAAGAAAGCTTAGCGATGAGAAGATGCATACCGGCCAGTGTATTGACTTCGTCAAAAGTGAGAGGGAAGTTTCGGATAGCAGAGCCATCTTCCTTGACGAGAGGAGTGTAGGGGACGCCGACTTCGCGGGAGCGAGCGTTCTTGGCGCGGGCCTTGCTGTTCTGAGCAAAGCTATCGATCTTGTCGAATCGTTTGTTCATTCCAGTCTCCAGGGTGGTGATGCGTTCGTCAGTATGAGTCTTGATGCCATCCATCCGTTCTTTGAGACGAGTTTCCATTTCACCCATGCGAGTCTCCACTGCATCCATGCGTGTGTTGGTAGCTTGGACCGCGGCAAGGATCTGATCGAGGGTGGTTTGGTTCAGAGATTGGGTTCGGAAGAGGGTGGCTTGGTGCGCCAGGCCGCGAAGGTGAAGTGCCACGGTGTCTTTGTCGAACTCCTCGGTAGGAGGTGAAGGCGGGCGCTGGACGGAGGCAGCCATGATTGAGAAGGTCTGCACGTATCGAACAGAAGATTAGCAGGGTCAGGAGATTGCTTGAGGTCACCGGTTTACCTTGGTGTCTTGTGGTTGCGGTTGCGGTTGCGGTTGTGTCGAAAGAGGCGGGGAGGAGGGTACGGAGTAAGCACAACGCGATTTGGCTGAACCCACTTTACGAAAATCACTTGTGTAGCGGGGTCTCAATTGGCCGGGCAACCAAGGCGACGTCGCACGAGACACACGCGCCAACACGTGATTGCTGCTGACAGTGGCGGCTCCAGTGGTTTGATGCCTGAGCGGATAAACTACGGCCTCGATGAGCGGCTTATCTTAGCGCGACCGCCCCATCTTAAGATCACCTTGCTGCTGCTGCTACAGGTTAAGACCTTTTGAAACCTCTTTCTCAAGCTCACCTCAGTGTGCAATTAACTCGCCATCAGCCAGTATTCGCCATATGGCGCGGCTGAGACTGTGTTTCTCGAAGACAAAGACCAAGACGCCCCAAAAGCTGCAGGAGAAGCAATTTGTTGAGAACGCTATATGCCACTTTTCTGTTCACGAACATCATACGCTGACAGCCGATAGTCGAACGAAAAAACAGGGAGCTGTTAATGCAGCGATTCAGCTACTCAGAATATCATTGAGACATTACTTGAGTCAGAAGGACAGAGGTTGTGAGCTCGGGAGATCAGGGAATACCCCAGATTACATTGAAAGTTCAAGCCTAGTCTGTCTGCTTTCAAGGCAGATGTCACGAATCTGTCTCAGAGGTCCCTGACATTCTGCTTCTGTGTCGTAATGGTGTTCTTCTGCACTATTGCTTTTATTAAAAAGCATAAATTTTGGTACCTAAACATATCAATGGTTTTGTCGATAAGCGCATGCCTTAGCTAAATTTTGTAACACTCATCAAAGTCTACCAATTCTCATCATAACTCATAAAAAATCATCAAGCTTATGTCCAAGTGATTATTCGCGCTAACATGATAGTCCTCGATGTGATATTGTACAACAGGCAGAATACTCCCGTGAATGACCAGCCAGCTCAGGAGACTCTTACAAACAGCCTTCATATCGCAGAGCTCACGCGGGCCTTGTCTCTCGCGACGCATTCTCCACATTCGGGACCTGCGCCTTTGTCACTGCCTGCCATCTTGAGTGAATGCAGGTTCGTCTTTGTTCAAACTGGGGAGGCTTCAGACATTCCCCCCTTCTCATTAATGTAGGTGAAGTAAAAGGTAATATAACTCTCCTCTTATGAAGGCTTTGAATCTATATTTTTTGTTTCACTTTGCTTGAACGGCTCGAAGACCAATTTACAGCAGCGACTATAGGATATAGATGTCAAAGTACACGGAATGGAGATCAACGTCAAGCTAAGCGAACTGAGTAATGGCGAAACCAGAAGACTCTGTTGCTATCATCTAGATGAGCTATCGCATTGGAGACCCTGAAGATAGTCCTTGAGATCCTCTGGTCACCACCAGCCTAAGTCCGAGGCGGCAGACGACAAGTATTCAAGAATAGGTGGTGCTCAAAGTCATTCTACATCAGAAATAGAATACAAGAGACGCCGTGTACTCTGGCTACACTTCTTTTCGAGCTCTATACTTTTTAACGTTTGATGGTCATCCCAGAAACAGTAGTTGCGATGATGGAACCTTAACAGCGATTTCTGCGGAAAGCAATTTGCAAAGCGCTTAAAAGCACAGGTCTTCCTTCTTAGAAGATTGCTAGGTCTCGACGTTACAACCATATTGCCATGTCTTCGTGAATCAAGAGTTACACGGAGTAAAAAGACTTGTCGCTTAATAGCACGACAGCATAAGCTATGACGTTGGATTGGGAACATTGGCCAACCCCATATCATGTCTTGGACCGGAAAGCAAATTTTAAGTATACTTTGAACTGTTGGTTACTGAAAACATAACTATATATCCATCTGAGGGCTAATATAACCTGCTGAGAGGGCATATTAGGGATGCCTCATAACTGTAAGGTGAGTATTAGGTGGCAGCGATGACGGCAAACATCAGGAAGCCTGGGGAAGCTTCCTGCCCAAATATCCTGTAGAGGAAGCTCTAGCTTATTTTGCGTTCTTTAAGATAGGCATAAATTCTGTTTATACCGTTCGTGTATTATAAACCATGGCATCTGAAAATGCTAAAATCGGTTTCATCAGCAGGGTCTTGTGCCGCGAGACGGGACTGCAGACCTGCGCCTTAGCCGTACCAAATCAACGTCGGTCACTCAGTCATGGTGAGTGACTTTACCAGCGCCGCCGAAGCTATTATTGTTCAGGGGAGGACCAAAACGTAAAATTAGTGCACTCAAGCTGAACTTTGTCAACCACAAAAACTAGATTTGGGCCAAGAGGAAGAAAGGAGTCAGAAGACTCAACAAACCACTTTATGACATGCTGACCGATTTTACAACATAAGCTGTGTCATTGTGTGTCATTGCATTGAAATTATTGGTTGGCTAGATGCACGACGTCAAAAACAGACAATGGAAGTTAAGCCTTCATCCCGTCGATGTTTTGTTTGGTGAGGGACATGTCGCGACCTTTTGAAACTTGTAGCGCCATGTATGTGTATGCGTTCCTTGGATGCCAGGCTTTTCCGAGATTCGGAGATAGGCAGGCAAGATATGCATGACTATAATATTCACAGAAGATCAAATGTCACGTTGCAGTGTTTTTAGGCGCGTACGTCTGCAGCACATCGGGTATGAATTCGGACGACAAACCATGCAACGTGTGAGGTAAATTGCACAATTGCGCAGCTGACTCATTGGGGGAGAAATTAAACGACCCCAAATGCACCAAAATTCGCTGGCGTTCCACCCATCGAGGGCTCGTTTTTTATTTCTCCCCCTAGGCTGGTAAAGCCCTCTGAGCCGTGTATGCAGCTCTGGGCCGTGTGTGCAGCTCTGAGCCGTGTGTGCAGCTCTGAGCCGTGTATGCCGCTCTGAGCCGTGTATGCCGCTCTGGGCCGTGTGTGCCGTTCCGAGCCGTATGTGCAGCTTGTGTGCAGCTCTGAGCCGTGTGTGTGTGCAGCCCCAAGTCGCACCGTCAATCATATTGGGGATAATATGTACCTACAAAGACAATTAGGCATCTAAAACACTCTACATGTGAAGATCTAATTTCTCAACATTGTCCTATGATATGCCACCGTATGTACGACTTGGCAATCAGTATCATACCCATCTTTCTAAACTGAACAGCCTCTTCCAAGACAATGCGTATGAACTTTTGAGAATTGCTGCAGTCTTTTTGCTAACCCCATAATTCTTCTATGTCTAATAACTCTAGACACGGCCATTTGCCTCACAAGCGGCCAAATGGAAACTTTCCATGTTGTCATGCCATCCTTGTACATAATTTGTATTTTACCAACGCTATTACACTTACATCTTTTATTCACTCATGTGACCAGATAATAGTAGTATCATGACTATTTTCAGATCGGGCCTTCGCAATACCTTTCAGAGATGTTGTTTTTTTAATTAAAAGCTCACATCATCTTATCCTAGTCCAAACGCTCAAGGAGAAGCGAAAGCAAAAATTTACCTTTGTTATCATTACAGCATTATCGTCACAGCTTCCAATATGACGACTCAATTGTCTTTTCTTGGTGCAAGTTTCCGATCCAGTCCAAAATTCGTCTTGAGTACAATAGCAATTGGTCTGTTCACAGACCTCTTTCTATATGGCCTCATCGTACCCATCCTGCCATTTATGCTTAAAGATCGGTTCCATCTACGCGACTCCCAGATCCAGCCCTACACATCGAAACTTTTGGCAACATATTCAGCATCTACCGTGATGTGTTCACTCCCCGCCGGATACCTAGCTGATAGACTCGGTTGTCGTCGCCTTATATATCTCGCTGGCTTACTACTACTACTAGTGGCTACTGCTCTATTTGCATTTGGTCGGTCAATTCTGGTTCTGATAGTAGCAAGGGTACTGCAGGGCATGTCTGCCGCAATAGTATGGTCAGTTGGGTTTGCCATGGTCCTCGAATCCGTTGGTAAGGAGAAGTTTGGAGAGGCTCTTGGAGCTGTAAGTATGTCCTAAGCGATGACATCTCGGCGCACAACTAATTCTGTAGGTTTATTCTTTTAGTACAATTGCTGAACTCACAGCACCTATCCTTGGAGGCATTCTCTACGACGCCGTTGGTATCTCAGCGGTATTCGCGATCGCCATGGGTATTACGAGTGTTGATCTTATCATGAGACTACTCGTTATTGAGCATGATGTCGCCAAAGACAATATGGGTTCGAATGAGAGTTATCTGAGTGGCGAAGAATCAGAGGGCGCAAGTCACGCAACAGAAAATGAGCCTTTGCTTCCAAGAGACGTCGAGACAAAGTACAAGGTTTGTGGCGATACCAATTCTTGGCTTCGTGCTATGCCTGTTTTGTACTGCTTCCGCAATGCGAGTTTTCTGATATCCATGATGACATCGTTTACACAGGCGATGATCATAAGCATGTTTGATGCCACTATCCCTACTGAAGCTTACACTTTATTACGCTTCTCATCCCTCCAAGTCGGACTCTTGTTTATCGCACTTGTCGCCCCCTGCACGCTTTTTGGATGGTTTTGTGGGCGGCTGGTGGACAAACATGGTACGAAATACATCTCAACTATCGGGTATGGCTTTTTGGCACCATGTCTTGCCCTTTTGGGTCTGCCCTCTCAGGACGTTATCGACAGAAACATCAAAGCAATAGTATATTGCATTGTTCTGGCCCTGGATGGAGTCGGACTGGCAATAATAAATCTGCCTGGTTTCGTCGAAGCCAGTGACGTTATGAAGAAGTACGAGGCAGCTAATCCTGCTCTCTTTGGCGATCACGGTTGTTATGCTCAACTTTACGGCTTCAACTCGTTCTTTTTCTTTTCGGGCCTTACAGCCGGGCCCTTGGTCAGTGGCTTCCTTAAAGACCATTTGGGATATGGGGGAATGGGCATCGGATTCGGAATTGCATCAGCAGCTGTAGCGGTACTGTCGTACATATTTATGGGTGAGGATCTATAGTAGATAGACATAAGGAATATAGGCAATGGAGCTTTACGTGTATTCTTACTGTTGGTTTTGCCATCATTTCACCGATTTCATAGACAAAAGTCCTCAGGTGGAATGGCTGATGGCGGACCGCACGGCACAAAGCGTACAGGCTCCTTCTTGCTGCCCATAATAGTTAAGTCGCTGGTAGCCAGGAGACTCTTGAGAGTGTGCTTTCCATGCTTCACAATAATTGCCGATTTAACAGACGGTAGCGCGATAACCGTTCCGAATAATGTATTAAGTGGCTTGAATCTTAGACGCATAGCTGAGACAAAGACGCATTGTCAGCAGCCCATGACGCAGCATCACTCCGCCCGGAGGTCTTGAATGTACACGAAAGAAGATCTTAGGCTTACGCGTGATCACACATGAAAATCCCTCACTGAGTTGGCTGGTGGCTCTGGGCCCATGTGGTGGATTGGAAAAGTACAGATTATGCCACGTTTGCCAAACTAAGACAAAGTATACCTGAATACAAAATGCTGCCAGGTAGGGTGGTCTCAGTTGAGACAGTCAGAAAGAGAATGAGCCCAAATTCTAAATTAATTCGATGACTGGGGAACCCACAAAGCTGGGTTGCTTGAGAAGAAGTGGTTCGCTCGTAGCACGACGCTGACATCCTCTGCCGGCATGATGGGGAAATCTTCAGGGCGAGGAAAATGCGTGACACCGAATTGGATATAGCAGACGATATCTGTTCCTTCTATGCAGCCCTTGTCATCAACCCAGTCAGTAACGCCATTATTATGAGGGTTCATTCCTTTTCCGCCTGACTGGGGCACGAATCTACCAGCAGGAAAAAGTTCGCCATCTCGGTAAGGGACGACCCAAAGGCTGTGACGGGCAAATGCTGCACGTTCTGCAATAATGCTTCCTGGCCTCGCCAACAGTGCAGGACATTGGTTGTTCACGATTTTGTAGGACACTGGCATGCCCGAGGTTGGATTAATGTTGTTAGGGTTGATAATATCCCATGTCCGACTTGACGCATGGCAGTAGTCCACTCCCTGGGCTTCTTTGAGAATGGTAGTTTGACTATGAAATGCGTTTCCAAGTGGGTCAGCTTGAGTCGTTGGAGACACGGTGCCAGCTACAGCATCGCACTGAGACACGGAGTTGTTGGGCCCATCGATGGCTGGGTCCACTCTGAGAGAGAAGATGTGCTGATGGTTGTGTGCAACCACGGAATCTGAGACTTTGGTTCCGTATCTTGGCATTGTCTCTTTCGAGTTGGAAGTATTGAGGATCCCCGTAAGTTTCACCTTGAATTCGTAGGTACCATCCAAGGTGAAGTTATGGTACAAAGCATATTCGTAGTTGCCTACTGTGACAATTTGGGAAATGACGAGCTTGCGATCGCGACACAAAACCGTGCTTTGGTCTCTAGGCTCCGAATGTTTGAACAAGATACCGTTGTCTTCTTCATGGATGCAGATTGCATTCTTGATGGTGGACGTGCTCCCTTCAGATGTCGGTAAAACTCCATCCAGGTATCTGATAGATCCTTTGCAGTCACATCCTAGCTTTAACGAGTTTGTTGAAAAGCCTAGCCCATATTCACCAACATCAAAGGCATGTCTGCGATTCAAGGGGAATCCAGGATGTGCATACGGTACCACCATTTCTGCCAAGCTGATGCGATAGAAGACTGTGCGTTCCTTGTGCTCCGTCTGGTCTTGTATGCGGATATCGGACAAGACTATGCCCTCTCGGTAATTGAACCCGATATGCATGGAGATCCCTGCCCACAAAATTCGATTCCCTGTCAGTTGAAATGAGACACCTTCTGGCTGGGAAATCTCAATCGGTTTTAGTCGGTTGACTCTGCTCATGTTGGGTAAAAGTTCTTTCCGATAGTTGTGACAGATTGGCGGGACCTTTCCCCTCTCACCACCTTCACAATCAAACGTGTCGATGGAGAGGATTTCTCGAGTTTGAGTATCTACAACGATATAGAAATCGAGAGGATGCGCGTATTGGTTACCAGCAGGCGGCGGCCTCCAGTAGACAAGGCCTTGCTGCAGGTGGCGATCACGACCCCAACGAGGGTCGTGTCCAATCGACCATGCATCGATGCAAACGGTACTCATGTCGGTGATACCAAGGTCATTGCACGCCTTGGTGAACGTTTCATCGGAGCGAGCAATGTCTTCGATGAAAGAACAGTCCTCAGGAGTCAACATGGGCACGACGTCCGGTATATGCTCCCAGCTCACAACCTCGCCCATATTGTGAGTGAGGCTTACTACACACTGAATGACTGATGATGTGTCCTTCATAACAAGAATAGCGTATGCCTTTCTGGGAGGCACCCTATTATTGTTTGCGCAAAACTCAAGATATTCGCTTTTCAGAGGCTCTTTGAGTGTGATGCAGTTGAACTTGAACTTCTTTGGACCTGCATGCTCTCTGATCAATTTGGCTGCTAATTCGACTTCCTCGGTAGTTAGGGGATCTAATTGCAAGATTTATTCAGTTACAGGGAAGTTCAAGCCTGATGAGGATTGCTAAACTAACCTAGAGGATGAAGAAAGCACGAGCTCGAATAAGTCTCCCTGTAGGATGATGATTTCCGGACAGGGGTGGCCATTTTTATTTTTTCTAGAAGCTTTGCAAGTGTCTGCATCATGATGACGGAAGAAAAGAATGTTAGTTAGGTGATTATTCTTGTTATATATATGGAGAAAGAGCTATAGAGCTGTATGGGTAGACTGATAACTAAAGAAGGTTATTTATAAGGAAGTTAATATCTTTTTAAACGGTGAGCTTCTCATAGGTCAGATTATAGCATTGTAGAAGTATCTAGGTCTCACGAGATTGGTTTTACACTGGGCTGGGTATCGAGAAAAATGTCTGTCGTGAATCCTCCTATTACCTAGCAATTAAGCATGGGTATTCCTCTGCTCACCAGAAGATCAGTCATAGCAAATTTCGATGGAAATATCATTTGCAATACGTCATAATGCTCTGATCGCAGCATATTGGCAAAGTACCTGATTCGTAAAGCCAACGGAGGTGTCTTGCCACGCAACCATCCTGTGCAAGGCAGTGTCTCAGCTTTGGGAGAACTTTGTGTGTAGGACCTGTTTGTAAAACAAAAACACTATGCTATTGGATCAACAATCTCTCCCAATAGGAATACTTATCCTGACCATAACATGGAGGTTTCGGCTGCCAAGACTTGTCGCAACTACAAACCATGTCGATGGGAACAAAGAGTCATCGACTCATGGACTTGGCTTCATGACCTCTGCCGTGTCTCTAAATTCTTGCACATCTATTCAAAAAAGAGAAGCCTGCGTGTCTTATACAAACATATGCAGAAGGCCACGAGATCCCGCTTTTTGCGGGGTTGCTCCGTGATGAACCCTGAGCAACAAGGTATCAAAGCCTGTTCGAGCACACGTAGAACGTAATAATTCATGCATTACTGGGCGCCAACTCTAAGATCTTCATTGACCGCATGCTTTAGGTCAAAGCGAAGTATCCCATGCCAACCTATCAACCTATGCAAGCTCCTTTTGTGGCAGGTGACCTTTTTACCCTCCATGATCCCAAGACCCGGACCGAAGAGGCTGCTACGACGACCGTTTACTGGACGCCGTATCCTTAGATCAGAGCTCTTACGTCACGCGTACTCGGACTGTATGCACTCATCTTGATATTAGTTATCAATGACGACGAGAAAGACACGGCAGAAGCATTCACTATGTCATATGCAAGGTTGGACAGAAACATCCCACCATTACCTGACACTGAGCGGATCTAACTCGGTAGGCCCTTGACTAGAACCTGAGAGTACAAACTCCAGAAACACAAGCATCTGAAAGCCTTCTATTAATACCGGACTGGCAGTCGGATACTTGGGAAGAGCATTCAATTTCGGAAATAAGTTCCAAAAATGACCTCGATTCAGATTGGCGGCCCTCAGGGCCAGCATATTGGATCCATTGAGTCTTCTATGACAGATAGAATGGCCGAGTACACCATGCCAACAGCAGAGCATCTCATACGACAGGCTTTGCGCAAGCGAATCGACAGCCTCGATGCAAAATTTGTTTCGCACAACCAAGAAGATGCATTCTTTGTGGCAGATCTTGGGGAAATCTTCAGACAACACCTTATCTGGAAACAACTCTTGCCATGCGTCAAGCCATTCTATGGTAAGTGGCTGAAAAATGAAGCTACAGACAACAGATAATGACTGTAGAAGCTGTGAAGTGTAATCCGCATCCAGCAGTTCTGGAGCTCTTGTACAATCTCGGGACGGGATTCGATTGTGCCTCGAGAAATGAAATAGAGCAGATCCTTAAGCTAGGTGCTGACCCGAAGCGAATAATATACGCTCATCCTTGTAAGGCATTGTCTTATATCCACTATGCGAAAGCGGTTGGCGTTGAAAGGATGACATTCGACAATGCAGATGAGTTGTACAAGATCAAGGATGTGTTTCCTTCTGCCTGCCTCCTGCTTCGTATCTCAACAGATGATTCTACTAGTCACTCTCCTCTGAGTAAGAAGTTCGGAGCCGACAGTGCTACAGTCGGTTCACTTCTGGCTATTGCTCAAGAACTCGACCTAAATATCATTGGTGTGAGCTTCCACGTTGGATCAGGAGCTTCTGACCCCATGACATTTGTCAATGCGGTCCGAGATGCAAATCGAGTATTTAGTCAAGCGTCAGCCTTTGGGTTCAACTTGAGCGTACTCGATGTTGGAGGTGGTTTCTGCAAAGAAAGCTTCGAGAACATGGCTTGGCACCTTCGTCACGAATTAGACATTTATTTTCCGTCCTCAAGGGGAATCGAAATTATAGCAGAGCCTGGAAGATACTATGTTGCCTCTGCATTTACACTTGCCACCAGTGTTATTGCTCGTCGCATCACCCATGGTGCAACTTATCAACAAAATGGTCATATGATATATATTCAGGATGGAACCTACGGTAATTTCTCTGGCGTTCTTATCGACCACGACCTACCTATTGCCAGAATTCTCCGATCCAACGGCAAAATTCTCTACGGTACACGAGATGCCAACCCTTTGAAGTCGAATGATGGTGTTCTGTATTCGATCTGGGGAGCAACATGTGATGGAGCTGATTGTGTGGTCAAGACTACTCGCTTCAAGGCGACGATCAAAATCGGAGACTGGCTCTACTTCGATAACATGGGCGCCTACACCTCAAGCTCTGTCACTCATTTCAATGGGTTTCCAATGTCTAATGATGTTGTATGGGTCTGCAGCGAAGCTTCTCTTCCTCAATATGTAAAAGGATAGCTCAGCGAGCCTAGCAAGCTTACGTAGTAAATGAATCACAAGTTAAATAAGGTCAAATTCTAAAGCGAGAAATATGTTGGCAATAAACTACTATGTGAAGACCTGGAAACAGAATGGGAAGGCGACATGATGTCTACAGGCGTTGCGTTAGGCTTAACGAACGGCCATGTTGAAGACAATATCCAGTAATGATGACCAGGTATAAAGGGGCAGTTATCTCATACGCCGCGCCACCAGGGGTATGAACTACCGAAAGCACAGATCTTTCTCCCCGAATAAAAAAGGGCGATTGGGCTGATCTACAACGATGAGATCTCTGTAGCTACGTCAGGACGGAACGGCTCGATTCAGATCGGTCCGAAGCCAGTTCCTGGTGCTGCAGATGAGACATGCCACACAACGCCTCTAGGTTAAAAAAGCCCTCAGCCCACAGAGTGCAATAACTTTACGATTTTAGTTGTGAAGAATTCTCACATAGTGAATGAAAAGTGAAATATCTATTTTTGGAGTTCAAGTCTAGAGGTGCTTGGCTTAACCGCGTTTGATCTTATCCCACTCGTCTCTTGCATTTCACCTTACATGTCGGTAGCTGCAGTTTCTTCCTAGTAATAGGCCAGCGTGCGCCATGATTATAAAAGCTGTCATGCCGTAAATTAGTGTCCCATCAATCAGCATCTCCTGAACCAGCAAACCGGCTCTTAGCTCTGATTTCCTTCCCATAGCGGAAAAATATATATGGAAAGGGCATCATAGCGAGAGTGAGAAAGCCTAAGAGCGAAGAGGCCCAATTGTGTCCGAATTTCTCATACATTTGATTTCCAAAGAGAGGGAATGCAGCTAAACGTTCAAGTGTCAGTATTGATTCAGATATTACAACAATACACTCCCGGCAGACGATTACTCATTTCGCTATAACAAGATTCATCTGGACTATCTACTGTTGTCCTTGAGATGCAAAATGATATTTATTTGCCAAGAAGAGGCTAAACATCACACAACAGAATGGAGGGGGGGCTAAGATCGACTGACTTGAAAGAAGACGTACTGGAAAATATATAACGCATAAATGAGTTAGCAGCGAGGGCGCTGGCAGCGTATTGCGGATATGCATGGACCTGTGTATGACGTGTAATTAGCACTCTTGTTACTTCCGGTACTATCGCCATGGGGAAAGTTCTTTGAGAATCTTTTAATGCTTGAGAGAAAATAGCCTGGCGAGAACTGCTGGAACCTGTATAATAAACCACTTACTAGGTATGTAAAAATGCCAGTGAAGACAAGAAGAACCCTTTTAGTGTCGCAAGGTCAGTCAGAAACATATTTATCTGAGCGTGGTTGAAATGCAAAAACTCACCCGGATCCGAAGACTGCTGACCCAGTGATAGGTACAATCCAATGCACCCAAGGATAGCAGGACCAAGCAAATATGAAAAAGCCCATGGGTACCAGGAGAGAACCTAATATGGCAAAAGGTAGAAAAACTTCAGGTTCCAAAGTGTCTTCAGTATCCGTGTCATCGTCCCTTCGATTGGTATGTTTGTGTCGAAATAGGTACCAAATGGGTTCGACAGCAACAGCAAGATATATGCCGATGAGAATGCCACAAAACGTCAATCCTACCTGCCAAGAACTAAAACCATACACCATGGTGAATATAAGAGGGAAAGAGCCCAAGAAGAGATAGAACATGCCAAGAAGAATAGAGGAGAAGATACATAGAACAAGACACATCGGTTCAAATAAAAGGAGTTCAAAAGGGCGGATAACACAGGACTTGATGACACCAACAATTGAATTTTCAACGCCAACCTTTGGGGCAATCCATCGGTTGTCACCCGTTTCCTTTCGGAGGCTTTTGGCTTTCTGCTTGATTAAGATGGCATCTATCAACGCTGGATTAGTCGACTGTTTCCCAGGGCGTTTTCGGCTGCAAAAATAACGTACGACAAGTTTCCGGGATAAGTAGAATGATTGCTAGCAAAAGAAGGGATCCCCAGATTAGTAACACGTAATACGTCCAGACCCAATCAGCGGTGTAATTCACAAAACCACCAATTAAAGGTCCAATACATAAGCCAGTAAAGAGTACGACTGTGAAGAAAAGCATTGGTTCTTGAAGTTCATCCTTTCGAAACATGTCTCCGGCCGTGCCTCCGAACACAGAAAGGAACGCGCTGCCTGAACAACCATCCAGGAACCGGCCAACAAGTACAGTGGTGATGTTCTTTCCTATTGCCTCAGGCACGATCCAGACGATATACATCGACCAGGAAATTAAGTAGATGGGTCGTCGGCCATAAAACTCACTAAAGGGACCAAAAAACAAACTGCCGATAGCAATACCCAAGACAAATAATGAAAGTCCCAAGGTTGAAATGATACGTGAGTTACCAAAATCGGCTTCCATTTGGGTGTATGTTGATGGGTAAATAGAGCTCGCGGATGTTCTGTGCTATGCTATTAGCATATAGTTTCCTCTGATCTCAAATTGAGAATAATTTGTCCTACAAAGACTTAGTACTTACACGCAGAGACTAGCAAAAGATATGACAAACACAATAACCCACTTCCGCCACTTGCCAAAGCTGCGTGGACACAATGGATCCTGGTCGCCGTTCTCCCATTCAACCTCAAAATAATTTCTCTGCAATGTGCTCAGTTGTGAGTTTTGCTCGTGCTCGTCGTTGCGGTTGCAATTGTATGTATCATGATGTTGGGTATCAGGCAGGGTGTTGCCTATTCGTGACTGGGATCTTGGCATACACTCTTTTGATTCATCGAGAGTCGGTGGAAGAGTTTGCTTTTCCGCATTTTCTGTTGCTGAATCCATGGAAATTCCTTTTGTATGGCCTTTTACTGTATGCGAGGATGACTTGGGGTATGATCAGATCGTGCTTCATCAGAAACTGAACAATGTTAAGTCTGCTACAGGCTGATTGAGGTGGGGAAATAGGTATTCTGACTACCCAGGGGAGCTGAAGCACACTAGGATTTTACATGAGGGCTTAGGGGATGTGCAGTGTCCAAGCCGGTTTGGACGGCAAAAAAGTAGGTTAGGTCAGCCAGCAAATGATGACATCCATGCTTGCAGAGGAATTAAGACATACGAGCTACAATGACTCATTACTGACACAATATAGCTACATACCCTGCGCGTTATTTAATGAAGGGGTTGCCGTATGCAGATAGGCACACAATGTTCTGGGACTCACACAATCTTGGTGCTTGTAGCTTCTCATGTGATTGTTTAAGAGTAGTCACTGCATAATTATGACGTGGCATCAAGCCGTGTCTTGCCGAGCCGTGTCTTAGATGATCAATACCACAAGCATTACAGTATGTCACAATACTGTCTCCGCTGATGAGGATGCATGGTAGCCTTCTTTTGAGGCCAGGTGCAATCGCTCGTTTTCGCAACCACAGGACTGATAGGGAACTGATTGGGCTTTATCAAACTTGCTTCATACCGACGCCCATCCACACCATTTTATAGATTCCCATCCAAAATCCATCTGTCATCTCGGTAGAAGTACCTTTTGCAAACTGATGTATTTCTATAAGTAGCTCGCTAGTCAAACTTTCCACCTTTTGGTTTAAGTATATTTCGCAGACTGAGCGACAAAAAACGCTATTTCCCACTGAATATCCACACCTCGAATGCTATCCGCTGATTCACGTTCCCCATCTGAAATCAACCTATCAAGCATGCCATGTAGGTACAACGATAGTACATTGATTTGAAATAAGAAAAATCCTAACTCATCCTGTTTTCTAGCTTATAATGTCGGAATTGTTGGTGCTGGAATTGCCGGGTTATATACCGCGCTTCTCTTACAACGTGAAGGACATTCGGTCCATATTTTCGAGGCTACTAATCGCATCGGTGGCCGCGTGTACACTCACTACTTCACGGCAGCCGAGAATCAATACTACGAAGCTGGCGCTATGCGTATCCCTGACATCGAGTCTCATGGAGTGGTATTCTCGCTAATCAAATACTTAAACGGTCACAAGAATGTCCCAGCCAGAATGGACATCCGGTTAATTGATTATGTTTACCGCCATGAGAATAATGACATGTACTTCAACTCTTCGACAGTTCAAGGCGAGGTAATGACTCTCACGCCTCTCACTGCTGGCTGGATAAGTGTACCGGAAAGCTACAAAACCAAAAATGCTGGAGAGTTACTTGATGAAGCATTTTGCGGACTATCGCACGGCGAGAATGACAGTTTTGATCGTGCAATTTCTCGAATCGTAAGAGAATATGATCACTGCACTTTTCGCCACTTCCTTATCTCTGTCAAACATTGGCCTCCATCGGTTATCGATTTCGTCGAAGCAACGGTCTTTCAACCTAACGAGTTCTCTCTCAGTGTCCCTGAGATCTACATGAGATTACAGGAGTTCAAAGCCGGCAAATGGAAGACAATCAATCAAGGAATGAGTCGACTGCCAGAAGCAATGGCTTGGCTAGTTGGGTACCAAAACATCACGATCGGGGCACAGGTGACGCAGGTGATCACACTCAACGACAAACGCATACGGATCAAGGCTGTAGGTCATGATGGCATTATTGATGCAGAGTTTGACCGTCTGGTCCTTGCTATACCTCCAGCTGCTTTGCAGAGGATAGCAAACCGCCCTACATGGAGCCTGGAAAAGGAAACGGCAATACGCTCACTCCAACTGGAGCCACTGTATAAGATGGGTTTGCGTTTCAAAACCAGATTCTGGGAAGATGTTTCTTGTGGAGGCAACTTCGGAGGGCAAACTAACACTGACTTGCCTATCAGGTGGCTTGTTTTCCCATCTCACGGGATAGGAGAAAGCGAACCAGGGGTCTTACTTGTATACGGTTGGTTAGTGACGAGGTCCCAGAGGCGAAGGACGTTCCGGCGACAGAGACTAACAGTTACTGCTCTAGGATGACAGACGCAGCTAACTGGTTTCCTCTCGATCCAATACAGCGTCGCGCGCTGGCATTAGAATGCATTGCAAAAATGTTTCAAGGCAAACGTGACCGGACTGGTGCTGAAATTAATGTCCATGAGCTTTTAATCGAGTCTTCAGACACAATATGGTCTGAACAAACAGCGACAGGAGCCACTATGTTCCGGCCAGGCCAGCTTACAAGACACTTTGCTGAAGCCAGCCGACCCGAAGGGAATATCTTTTTTGCTGGTGAACACCTCTCCTACCATCACACTTGGATAGCTGGCGCCATCCATTCAGGAATCCAAGCAGCAAGGGATCTTCTTGATATTAACGTGCAGCCTTTGGATCCGGGACTCTTAAGTGAGAATCAGAAGGGGATAGATGTAAAGGATATCGCGAAAGCCAAGTTCAAACTTAACCCCAATGTAAGCAGTTCACTTCACTAGCAGTGCTTGTAGTTAGGGCTAACTTTGAGTAGGCCTTGTTGAATCTCAGCTTCAGAAAAAACATTTCAGAGTGCAATTGTCCAGAAGGGTCTTCAGAATTGATTGCATCAAAGGGACATCAATCAGCTCTCGGGCCTATAGTAACAAACTTAGAAGCATAAACCGGTTGAAGAATTTCTTTCTACTTTAACAAATTGAGGACAGAGAATGCCAGTTAAATATTTATAAGAATAAATTAACCATATTTAATAAGATTATAATCCATCTAGCGAGTTTTGAGGCTGATGTCAAACAGCCAAGTTGACTTTAGAGCATACTATATAGGACATAAATGTTATTAACTATAAATTGGGGTAGTAACTATACTGAGTAAGATAGTTACTGAAGTAGTCAGCGTTATTACTGCAACTAAAGCAACTACATGTAATTTCTCTTATGTCTCGTGATCCTACCAGATCGATTGGACATTCTTCTATGGACAGACGGATTGACCAAATTATGACGCTAAGCTGAATCAGTATTGAAGCAGGCTGCAGTTGTATCGCTAAGTCATCAAATTAGCTTGGGCAAGCAAAAGATCACCGCAATATGGCCAGCTGTCTAAAGAAATTGGCCTGTCACTACCTGAGATCATCGCCAAGAGTGCTCTAGTCTTTTGAGATTACCCGTTAGAGAACCCAAAGGTTGGCAACTAGAGTATAACCAAGTCTATGTTTAACATAATTGCTGTGTTCCTTTGTATCAAATGTTAAAAGTTCATGCTGGCCAGTTAATTACACCATTTGAAATGCGTATCTCGAGGCCTTAACCTATAATTAGATCCAAGATTCCCGCAGTGAACCCGATTCCAAAACAGTATATTGAATATTCGAACAGTCAAAGGCTCTTTGCTGATTGCTGATTGCTGGTGAATTAGGACAGAGCATTAACATATGCAGCACTGTTGGCACTTCCTTTAGCGAGGCCTTTGCTTCATTCGAGACCATTATAAAACCGCAAGCTCACATCTGAAAAGAGAAGCACCAAAAAGAAGCAGAGCATTCTCAAGATTGCTGAAGACATTGAAACGATAATTGAAGCTGTTATTGCAAGACAGTCTTACTTGGTCGGTACGAAGCTTCCTTCCAGGAATGACGACATTGCTCGAAGTTCTCTCTGCTGATTCAAGGTCTCAACCATGACGTTGCTCGTATTGCTATCGCGGCGCCTAGGTTTGATTATTCCAGCATGGGCCGTCCTTGCAGATGAGTTTGCTGCCGCTATCTATAGAAAGACAGCAAGCCCAGGTATACCTATGTAATCCATAATAAAGTCAAACTGCGTATTGTGATGTAGCACAGTCCCATGACGGGGAGCCAATGCCGTGAGCATAGATAAGGCATCATGTAACCTTTCCGCGGGGTTGTAAGCAAGGGCGATATTGTGACCGTTGAAACTTCATGGCAGTTCAGGCCGGACTACCAGGCGGTGAAACAGGGCGTCAAGCAGGGAATCTTGGTCCGTAGCTGTCGCTTTAATTTGCGCTGTAAAAATATAGGTACTCTGAAGAAAGATTGTGAGGTCTCACAGAAGGAAACAGATCGTAGTCCGGAGAGGTTGGGCTACAATGGCCACCAGATAATAAGAATGATAGGCCTCCCGCATAAGAGAGGAGGCAAGTAGCCTACTCAGGCTAATGCAGCTGCGACATGTTATCACCAGCAACTGTGACAATTACCCCACGGTGGTAAGTCCAATTGGTACTGACGCTATCTCTCTACTTGAGAAATAGCACTTAAGTGGCCGCCTCTTTTTGAAGCCTGTTGGCTTTTCGGTGGGTCTCTCTCGATGAGTAAATTTTGCGTTGTCCTGCTCCCAATTATTGGTTCCGTGGCATTGTATCCGTCATCGTTACTGCCGCTGTATGTTGGAGGCCCACCAAGCGCTCTGTGCTCTCGTAAGAGATCTCTAAATGATTGGGGCGATAAGCAGAGCCAAGTCAGACAGTGGGCAGGTTAAAGAGAGCGCCTGGCCAACAAAATGAAATGCCTTTGACTATCCTCAAAATCTTTGTTGTCGAGATCTTAGTCTATGTTTAACAACCCCATCATTCACTCAGCAGTTGTCATCTACAAGAAAATCACCATGAGTCAATCTATGCTAACCAGTCCAGACCGACTGCGTAAGATTGACCAGCTTCGCGGGAAAAACATTACTACTTACCTTGCCCTACCCCAATTGGTCGCTGTCGGGGACCAAAGCTCTGGGAAGTCATCTCTTTTAGAGAATCTAACTGGAATCCCATTTCCGCGTGGCCAAGAGCTTTGCACTCGTTATGCAACTCAGATCACTCACCGTCGCGATGTTGTATCTCGTATTACTATCAGTATTATTCCAGGACCAACTGCCCCAGTCCAGCAAAGACAGAAACTCGAGAGTTTTACTAAGGAGGTGCACTCGACTGAACAGCTCAACGCTGAGTTTCCAGACATTTTAAATGAGGTACAGATAACATCAACTATCTTGGAAATTTGATGCTGACTCTTAGGTAACAGGTGAATACACTTATGGAGATCAAAACGCCCAGAAACCTAGGTGGTATCAAGACGTTTACTGAAGACGTGTTGAAAATTGAGAGATGTGGACCAGATGAGGATTATCTGACAGTCATCGACGTTCCCGGAATCTTTCGTATCACCACTCAAGGAGTTACTACAGATAAAGACCGTCAGTTGATCGAAAGGATGGTCAAGAACTACATTCGCGATAGCCGCACAGTAATCTTGGCTGTTCTGCCATGCAACGTCGATATTGCCACTCAGGAAATTCTGGCATTTGCCGAAGAGGTCGACCCATTTGGCGAGCGTACACTGGGTATTCTCACAAAGCCCGATCTTCTCAAAGAACGAAGTGCAAAGGCCGTCGTCTGCGACCTGGTCCTGGGTAAACGGCGACCTCTCACCCTTGGTTACTATGTCGTTAGGAGCCGTGGCGGCGACGAGGAAGATTCTGACGGGGATGCCGACTCGCTGCACCGTGAAGACATGTTCAAAGATGAACCTTGGACCTCTCTGCCAGATCACAAGGCTGGGATCAAGGCTCTTCGAGTGTGCCTTCAAGAGCTTCTTGGACAGATCTCTGACAAGGCATTTCCTAACCTTCGATCCGAGACGCGTCGCAAGCTCACTGAGAAGCAGGAAGAGCTGGCGAGTCTTGGACCTCCACGCCAGACAGGACGACAACAGCAGCAGTTCCTAGTCAGCGTTGCGAGCAAGTTTCAGAACATTGTAAGAGCAGCGTTGGATGCAGACTACTCAACAAACCAAGCATTCGCGGATGATAACTTACGTCTCATCACGGAGGTAATCAACACCACGGATGAATTTTCTGTCGACTTCGAAGCTAGTGCGCACACTTACATGTTTCAAGCGATAAATCGGAAGAAAGCTCCCGCACTCGAAAGTCCTCCACCAATCCCTTCTGATTCCCAAGATGAGGATGAAGAAGATACTGATGAGGAGTCATCTACCCGCTGTGATCTTGACTTATATCCCGATCTAGAGGGTATCATTATAAGAAAAGGGTTTCCACATCGACCGTCGATAGGAATCATGCCTTGGATCACTCAAATGCATCGACGTTCTCGAGGTGTCGAACTAGGTACCTTTGGGCCACGAGTTCTGTCCAGTGCCCTTCAAGAACAGTCTATCTACTGGCAGAAGATGGCAACAGAGTACTTGAGTAAAATCATTTTGTCTGTCCACAAGTTCATACTTGGAGCCCTTGGGAAAGTCTGTCATGATGCTCGTATTCTCGATGGGCTCGTATCTGGCTTGATGGATGATCTCCTTGCTAGGTATAAGGATGGCATGAACCGAGCTATTCACTTGGTTGATATCGAGAGACAGAAAAAGCCCTATACGCTTAACCACTACTTCAATGAGAACTTACAGAAAGCACGGAACGATCGCATTAATAAAGCACTGAAGAAAAAGGCGTGGAATGATGAGAATACTGGGCAGCAAGTTGTTAAGCTTGATGATATTTCATCAGTGGTAAACAATCATAGCAATACCCAGCATACAGCAGAAGAGATACACGATATTCTCCAGGCCTACTATAAAGTGGCACGCAAGCGCTTCGTCGATAACGTCTACCACCAGGCCGTTGATCACTGCTTGCTTTCGGGCCCATCAAGTCCCTTGGTTCTATTTTGTGAAAAGTGGGTGCTGGACCTGAGTGATGAGAAGCTACAATTGATCGCGTGTGAGTCACGCGCGACTCAAGAAAGGCGTCAAATCTTGCAGACCGCGCTGCAGGACTTGGCAGAAGCTATAGAGATTTTAGGATAATAACAGCAAAGTATCTTTTAAAATGGAAAAAGTTACATAGTATAAGTTTATGTTTTCATCTTCGTAGTGAATAAAACGGGAATACTTTATATTACATAGTATTCTAAATTTCAAAGAGCAAATGCGGGCACGCTACTCCTACTTCTAAGACCCAGACAGTCTGTTTATATCACTGATTCCTGATCATGCCTGATTACAATCAGTCCCCACGAACTTGCACTCTGAAAACTATTGATTCGTCAATAAACGGCTTTTCTTGGAGCGGGCCGCTCCAAACGCAGAGAATTAGGCGAAGAGTTATAGAACAGTATAGACTAGCTGCTTATCTAGACACTTGACGCTCTGTCCTGTTATAATTGACAGGTGCGAAGTGGCACATCCCATTAATCAAACTTGTTACTTCTCTGAGTCCTACTTATCTGATTACCTCGCCTTATTTGGCATTCGATCAAGACGGTTTGATGATCTTCGTGGGATCAAGCAATATAGCTCATGCACGACTGCAGCGGTAGCAGGGGCTAATATATTATCCATAGAGGTTCAAAATATACAGCCCATTCCATTTTAAACTATGTTCAAGGCAACGGCGTAACCAAAACTGTATTTTGACGACTCATAATATGACTACCCTTATCTCAAGCTGCATACATAATGGCCTTATCGTCAGCTATATGGTGAACTATATGATCAGTTACCCACCAGCAGCCCCCTGTGCACGGACTACCATGTGTCGAAGTCTGCCTTGTTCACTTCGGCGGAAGAACTGTTGTGTCTGCAGCAGGTGAAGTTGGACTCTGGCACGGACCCCAACGAACCTGATAACGACCCTTGCAATTCCCTAAATTAATCCCGCATGTCATACTACCTTGCCCTGCCCAGCGTTTAACCAAGGAAAAAGAGAATTGACGGCTTCCAAGGTTCAGATTGCGCATTTCAGATGACTGTACGTTTGAGGCTAGGGTAGTTGCGGCCGTTTTACTTTGTCACTGGCACTAGTGAGAAGATAAAGACTTAATGTCAGAACCAGTCTAGTTTTATATGCCTGGGTTTCCTTTTCTCTCTGGACAAAGTGAAGCATTAGCGTGCCATTGAGTACAGTCTGGGCGCACGCAGGGCTGATATTGGTCGTGTTACTTCCTGCATCAAATCCGATAGGCAGTCTTCCTTGTCTTCGTGAACCTTGCGGGTTTTGATACTGAAGTAAATACATTGTGAATTGTTAAATAAGATTTAATAAGAGATTTAAGTCCTGACCAGACCGGTCGGGGCTAAAACGTAATTTCTCTGATTCTATAAAGGCATATACAGCGTTTTACTGCAGGGAGAGGCATAATAGAAGTGGTAAAAGGTATAAGGTCAAGACGCATAAACGTGTCTACGCCTTAAGTCATTACAGCTAATTCGGAGCTAAGGTCATGCCCCTTTGATAATTACCATATTATAGTATGTTAGCAATGAAATATTATTTAAACTGCCTTTATCAGCTATTATCAGCTATCTCTATCTCTGGGGTTTTTACTAACATTATCGAGCATATCCATGTTGAATAAAGCTTTCTAAAGCCATCCTTCCTTGTTATATATATCCACGACTTCCTTACAAATATCTTTAACTAGCTCTGTCCTAGGATTTAATCCGTATTTGGAATTTCTCATAAGGCCAGAGGCAGTATGCCTAGCCACGACTGACAGCGATAATTGTGCGGCCACCGGATCGTACGACTTCCTATGGCTCCCTTCAGCAAACTACTGTATCTGACTACAGTCCCTTGCCTCAGCCCACGAGTTTTAGGAAGCCGTTATATAACACACAGCCTAGACACTTAAAAGGGACAGGCAAAGAAGGACTGAGGTAAGGCAGAGTAAGACAACTGAATTTAATCTGGGATACTAGTCATTCTCCAAGCTTAATTTCTTTTCATTCTTTCCAGCCAAGCTGATCAGATGATGGTATGGAACTCTGAAGATTCACCTCATCTTCTATGGAACGAATTGCCTGTCGATGATAAATCCTTCCAAGAATCAACTACAAGAAACACAAACTAATTATGACCCGAAAATTTATCTACTTCCCTCTTGTTTCTTTTTTGGCCTTGGTGAAATTCGTCCATATGACGTTTCAAATTATCCTGTCTTGTGTATACCTTGTTGCATTCAAGGCATCGTCCGCCTATAGGAGGGTAATTGGTTTTCTTAGCCCACGGCCTATGGTTGCTCCACACATGGCGCTTGATCTGCTTTTCTTCACTAGCGTCTCCCCAAGAACAGTCACTCTTGGGGCATGTCCTGTGTTGTGCCATATGCCGGCTGAAAACAAAGAATAATATTGATCAGCATACATCCAATAATACCAAGAAAGAACCCCATTCAAGATGATGGTAAAGAATGGCCACGTACTCGTGTTCTTCTTTGTTGGCAGCTTTATGTTTGCAACCTTTCCAATTACAAGCGAGGCGCGGTTTTCTTTGTTCCAGGTCTGTTGACTTGTTGGAGGAATCATTTGTGTCGATTGAAGAGGGGCTCGCCGGCCCAGGCTGGTCTGCGGAAATATTGGATTGCGAGACTGTTGCATCGCCAGCAGGTTCAAACACCATTTGCATCGCATCTTCAGCAGCGACTGTGGGTCGCTGTTTGTTCGATTGCAAATCACCAATTGCTCATGCGTCATGGGATGGTGCAAGCAGCTGAAACAGCAGATGCTCTGGCGTCGTGGCCTGCATCAACAGACTTGGATCAATCGCGCCGTAGTCCTGATCAGAGGTTGCATTTGCGTAGTCAGGTAGAGCGTTTGCATGATGCGCCACAGAGTCTAGATACTGTGGTTCTTTGTATTGCCCTTGATCCTGTGCTGGTGCATTATCTCCGCTCAAGGGTGGATTTTGGGCACCATGGCGAAATGGATGATTAGAATGGAAAGACATATCTTTCGCAAGTTTTGACTTGGAAATGGAAAGTCTCCACGGACCAGGAGTATCTGTTCTCGATACAGCGATAATCAAAAGTCTTTCATTTGCAACAGTTAACGTTGAAGAACGGCCCATCAGGATAGATGTTGATGTGAGCAGGGAACCTTATCAACAGAAGTCCTAACGGTACAAAGGTACATGCTGGAGGCCGGGCATGTAGACCCCTGCCGCATCTATGATGACATCAGTGGCTTCCAGTCTCTCTCAGTAATGCCCCATAATTGTCCTCGGCCTCCAACATGATTATTGTACCTAGCGTATGGGGTACCCATTTGCAAGCTCATCGTTCTACAAGACCAAGATTTACTGTCTATTGATATGAATATAACGTCACAAAACGGTGCCATAACCGGCGAGACCCATAAGCGCTTTGTGAAAGTAGCAACCCTGCTGTCTCTGATTGATCCGGTCCGAGGTGAACCGACAGTACATAGCCTCGATATGCACCCCCATGAAAATGCACGAAAGATAGAAAGTCTTCAAAAGAAATTCCTGGACTCATTTGCTCTAATCAGCTCAACTTCTGCTAAAAGCGGCGAGACAGCTTCAGCTGTGTGTATGGAACAAGGGCATCCTACAGGAACTGTCTTGCGACTTGCTCGCAACCTTGGTGTGCCTCAACAACTACTTCAACGTCTAAATGATGTATTGGATGACCTTGCTGCTGCTTCTTCAACAGGTATGAAACGAAGCTCGCCATAAAAACATCTACATGATTGTTAACTAGCAATGGCACAGGACTGCCGATTCAGCAAAAAGAACATCAGCTCCTACTCAAGATTGTTGATCTTACACGTTTGAGAATTGAAAGTATCTTGCAAAGACTCCCAGATCCAAAAACTCAACGGTGCACTAAGGGAGTGGTCGACAACCTGAGAAAAGATGCTGTCCTCTCCGACGACCCCGAAAAGGCCGGCTTCGCGACCTGGATGGAACGTCTTCCGGTTCTGATGTCTCTTGAACCCAACGCTGAATCTGCTGTGTTGGTTCCTCACATCAAGTGGGCATCACGGGCGAAATGGGTCTACTCTGAGCATCTTGAGGCATTATTTTGCCAAGGTGAAGAAGAATTACCAGACTGGGTCTTTCAGATATACAAGCTTGGTCGATATTTTGCAGCAGCAAAAGCGATGATCAAATTAGCGATCAAACAGCCGTTCCTTTTCACGTCAATTCACATCGAAGTGATTGATGCCCCAGATCAAGAACGATTTACCCTGGGGAACGATTTGGCAGCATTGAAGACAGTCATTCAGAAGCTCACTAATGTAGACCATGATAAGCTCATGTCCCAATTAGGCCAAATCTGGCTCACAGGGGACCCTGAGCTACGGTTCCGTCAGGCTTGCCGTTTGACATTAACAGTTCATGCAGAGATGCAGATACTCAGTTTTTATGACCACCATCCTGAACTAACGCCACGACTTGCTTTCATGGGAACGAGTAAGAAGACTTGTTTCTTGTGTCATCGATTTATGTCCCGCCATCCGCTGCAAATGAGCGCCTCAGCAAGTCACCAAAAGCTGTATCCATCGTGGATGCCTGCTCCGTGCTTCATATCTGATGTGCGCAAACGCAACAAAACGTTGCTTTGGGAGCTCAGCAGACATCTGGAGGATACTACTGCTCGCGATCTTGAAACAAGGTTAGGGATTCGTCGTCGGAAGAATCTGGATTCAACAGCAGGTCCATCGCTTACAACATCTGGAAGTATTGCTTCAGACTGGTGGACTAGTGGATTGGCAAATCCTAACAATATACTCGACCTGAGTCCTTCTGTTTAATGCGCATCCGCTCAGGTGTCGGCCTCACTGATCGGTTTGGTTAGAAGCTAAGGCCTTAGTACAAAAAGAGTTTTCGTCGCTTGGGATATTTCTTGTTTTCAGCTTAGCTATCAGCGCATTAAAACCTCAGCTGAAGCTGTAACTGATTTAGCATAAGCCGTTTCATTTCTTCTGAGTTATTGACCTTAAGTCAATCTGCTATATAAAAGACAATTAGAGATAAAATTTGGAAGAAATCTACTAAAGAGATATAGAAAATATTTCACTACTGAAGAAATTAGAGATATAAGCTTTATAAAACTAGATCTTTTATATAAACACCAAACTGGCTCCTATAGATGTGTACTGGAGAATTAATATAACAGGCTGTCTTATTGTATATCCTAGATAGTTTATAAAGTTAGGTATTTCTTAAATTATAAAGTAATTTAATAGTTCTAGTAGTAATTAAGTATGAATATAGTTTACTAATTATTTATAGGGTATCTTATATAGTGATTTAAAATAATTATTTAATAAAGTGTAATAATTACTCTCTTTTAAAATAATTTATACTGGACATTATGTATATTTATCCTTTATATTAAAAATTATTATAAGGCTTTAATTACTATAAATTATTATATTTATCTATCTTTTTTACCAGTTTTAGCCTTAATTTAAAGCAAGTAACTATCTTAAATCCATATCCTAAGCCTACTCAGAAGCCATCTATATCTAGGGTAAACACTTTAGCTTCTAAGAGATTAATTACAGGCTCTAGGTGAGCCTGTAAACGACAGCAGTGAAACGTAAGTTCTTTGGGACTTTTGTTTGGTTGTTCGTCATCTTCTGACTCAAACAGGCTCCTGTCCTTCTTTTTCCGGCGTGATGATAAAAAGATGTCTTTCTGCAACGCCCAAACATCCTCTTTAGACTCCTTAAAGGAAGAATTAAGTTGATCAGATGGACAAAGATAATTATCCTCTGATGGGAGATAGAGAGAAGGCGAGTCAAAGTGTCGCACCGTCCCAAGTGCTGAGGACAGACTCTGGTTGTGGAAAGGCCTTTCTGGACGAGGTGAGTGCAAATTCGTCTTCTTCATTTGCTGAGTCAATGCTCCAATCATCATGAGCCTGCATGCAAGGACACGACAATACCGGCCCGAGCATAAGTTGTCTAACAGATCGTTCAACTGTGCGATGAGATCTTCGACAAGATCTTGTCTCTTTTGCTCAATTTTATCTGCTCCGGTAAGTATCGTACTTGCGAGATGATGATGAACATACCGACAATATCTGGACGCATAGGCAGTCCTAATATATCTATAGGCCCCTTACTGTGCATAATTGCCACTCTCGTCGCTTGCTTGAACTTCTCATCCAGGCCGAACACCGATGCAATGAAAATCCATTGTACCAGCTCGTCACACATTCGACTCGGAACTGATTCAGATAACCGATGAATCCATGCCTTGACAAAGAATGATAGAGCGTCATGGTATTGAAGGTCGTCCACAACTTCAGCTATTGAGACTATCCTGTGAAGCGTGACGTCGTCTGGCAAATCTTGAGCTTGCGCGTGGATCACCTTCATGACCATCCTAAGAGCTTCAGGATCAAATAAGGGCCCAATTTTCCAGTGGTAAAGGCCATCAACTTCCGATTTCTGAGTCTCACGATAGCCTCTTTGGAACATCGCTTTGGCACGGCGAGATGCCACTGTAAGGTGTTTCTTGGACACTTTCAACCTGAGTTCGGATACCGATTCGTCTCCTAGATTAGTAGGAAAATAAGTCAGTCCCTATATGAATATGAAAAAACTCTCCAGACGGTGTTCTCTCAGACCTTCATGACAGTGGGTAGTCCCATCGGTGCTGGAGAAGGTGGAATGTCCATCTTTATGGTCTGGCTCTTCGGCAGCCACTGGCTCATCCACGCTATGGGTAAGCACAGGCAAATAGGAGATCGTAATCAAGGTATCTCCATCAGGGTCAATACTTTCGTGAAATTCGGTCATATTTGAGCGTCTTACAATGTCGTAGGTAAAAGGTGGCACTTGCGACAATCCAAAAATCAAGCTGTAAGCATTTCACGAGTCAAGAGGCTCAGTGTGTGTCACGCAGTCAGGTTAGTCTATAAATAGTACTTGAACTTTTGGAGGCATGCCACACCGTTCCATCACTTAAAGCATAGCTCGAATGACGTGGAACCTTTTATGTGATGATTAATTCTTTGCAATGGCAATTGCAATGCAGCATGACCAACATGATTCGACGCTCTACCTATCACAACTGCGGTTGGCGGTTCAGGCTCCACCTGCGGCTGGCCTCATTTTCGTAGGACTACACCACAAGGCGGCTATTGATTACAGTCAGTTCTTGCAATTTCAGCATGTCTCATTGTCACATAAGGCTCAACCAACACATAGTGGGTCTTTTGAGTCATACCTAGAAGAAATGCAAATTCGGCCACTTGCCATCGATATGAACGCCTTTGAAAGCGAGCCAACATGTCTTCCCCTCATTTTTCTTATGTCGCTTATGCGTTCTGCATGCAGTTTTTACATTTCCCAAGATGGTAGGCCTCCTGTACCAATGATAAGGAAATTTACATCGAACAACCAGGGTAGATGTAGGTTGGGTTTCATTCTTCAAACATTGAACCAAGGCAAAAAAAATAAAAAAGCACTATTAAAGTAATATCTTGCACTACTCTCAGGAGTCAATAGCCCATGTACAGCACTGAATTAGACTTGGTGCGAAGGGATGTTGGATTGTTTCTATCCAAGCTTTTGCGTGATTGACTTGATACGAAAGATAAAGACAACCTCAGTAGGTGCCTCTTCGTCCAGGTCTTCTCCCTGCTCCCTGCTCTCAGTGCTACATCTATTTTCTTCTCGTCTCTATACATACCCTGCTCCCTTTGCTACTTTTTCTTCTTATAGAAGCCAGGGTTTCTTGCTTCAATTATAGATAATTAATGATAATTTATTAATATAAAAGTAGAAGTTATAAGTGAAGTGCTATAAATAGTTCTACTATATATTAGAAAAAGTTTTGTAAATTTTAATTACCTAAGATATTGAAGTTAACTATAGCCTTTGCAAAATAAGCTACACATTTCCCTAAGTCCCTGCTTTAATGCCTGCCATTCTTATGCAACTTCTGCTTTATCGCAAGAAATATACTGAATTAAAACCTATTCGTACTCCTACTTCTTGTTTCTGGCATTGTGCAAGGGAGCTCATTAAGAACATATTATATATAACCGGGTTTTTCTTATCAAAGTAAAGATAATTCTATCTTGATTTTTAAACTCTAAATATTGGGCTTCCAGCCTACTAACGCCTGTAGACCAGCAATAGCGAGCACTCCTTCCACCATTACCAGTAGTAGTTAGTACAGTAGAGTATCTAAAAATCTCTTTCTTTGTGGTTTTGCAACTGGCATATCAACCCTAGCATCCTATCCCGTCGTGATAAATCCGTAGTCCCAAATCTTTCATCTTATCTGTCCACTCCGACATAATGCATGAACTCATTTCGTGTCTTCCTCTTCTGCTCGAAACATCCCAGCATGCAGCTTGTCAGAGTTGTGGCGCTGGTCTTCTCAACGCCACGCATCACCATGCACAAGTGGCTAGACTCCATGATGACGGCAACACCTTGAGGCTTGAGGATGGCCATAATGGCATGAGCGACCTCCTTCGTCAGGCGCTCCTGTATCTGTAGGCGACGAGAGAATACCTCGGCAACTCGAGGAAGCTTTGAGAGGCCAATAACGGTTTTGGAGGGGATGTAACCGATGTGCATCTAGAAGAAAGAATTAGCCGGCATATCCTAGAGTCCAGTGTATAGGGCATGTTAAGGGAAAGGAGAGCTTTCCTTTCCTGTAAATGGCACAAGATGGTGTTCACCAAGGCTACATATGTCGATATCTCTCACAATGACCATCTCCTTATGGCGTTCATGGAATAGCGCGTTATTCACAACATCTTCCACATTGGCATGGTAACCTTTGGTGAAGAACAGCAATGCCTTGGCATAACGCGAAGGTGTATTCAGAAGGCCGTCACGGCCGGGATCTTCGCCGATGCACTCTAACAGAGTTCGCACAGCACCTTGCATCTTTTCTAGGCGTAAGGAAGCCTGTTCTTGACTATCTCCTTGACGGATTATGTTTTTGGTCGCTGCGAAGTTCAACTATTAGTGGCAATACAAAGAAACTTGTACCTATAGATGCAAGACGGCTCAGTAAAAAGTGAGACTATAGTAACTTACAAGGATCTCCAGAACCGGTCACTGGGCCGAGCGACTTCTTGTATTGATCCAGGACACTCGAAACCTTGCTGTCAGCTGTGGCCCCAAGACTGTTGAGCTTTTGTTTTTTCCGTCTTTTGCGCCCATCTCGCGTTAAATTATCGCTGATTGGGGAAGTAGCATCGTTGGGGGCCCGTTTCTTCGAAAGGACGCTGCCCTTTTTGGAGCTAACCATGTGAACTGTTATAGACCGAGTGGGAACAGAGGTGTTAGGTAAGGTATATCATGGAAGTAATTCTGTCGCAATTTGACGTGAAAGTCCGCGACCTAGAAAGGCTTGGAAAACAAACAAATGAAACTGACCCTGCGGAAAGATTGCTTCTTAAGTAAGTAAACTGGCGGATAAAGGAACCGGGGGGTAGATGTACCATTATGGCTTATCTTCTCACCTGCTGTTAATCAAACAGAGCGCATTCGCAACCATACATGTCTCTCCTTTCGCCCTATCAGCTTTGAAGCTGGCTGATACATGTACCATTATCTATGAATTAAAGGCGAACTACAGTCTTCCAAGCCCATACACCTGGGGGGACTTGGCTGACGAAACCCTTCTCCGAAATGGTCACTCTGTTGTACTTCTGCCGGAGGCCGGCTGCTAATATATTGTGTGCAACACCACAAACCTCCTATGGAGCATGAGCACTGTCTAACTCGGACTGAATTGCTCCATGCTTACGGGTGATATGTATAGCTCGTGTCATGAATGTGGTGCTTTCGCCCGCATGGATACGATGAAATGCAGTATGTTGACACTCAAGAGCTGATGTTCTTTGTGCCACTAGGTGTAGGCTACAATCTTGGCAGCTTTCAGTATAATATATTCACTCGATCCGTAAAAGGTCAACTGTAGTTCTCACATTCTCTTAGGATTTGACGGCAGTCAATGGTCCCTTCTCCATTAAGTGCTTTGTCTCCGTTCCCTGCAGAAATGAATTTCAATTTCCTATTGCGTAAAACCTATCGATATGGTGCATGATACACGGAAATTTGTGTTGCACTTTTGTCTTGTAGACAGGATCTAAACCCCATGTACTTTGATACGGCCCCTCTTGAACAGCCTAAGAGAATCACTGCCACGTATTGTTAGAACATCCGGCCTCCTGCATGGTAAGCCATGCGGGAGGCCGGCCGACACAGGTTTTTTCGCGGAAGGGATCACACAAACTCTTCAACATACCACACGGTAAACGTGTTCTTCGTTGATAGGGAGAGTTGAAACCTTTTCGAATAATGAGGGGGCTGACGTGGCCACACATCAACGTTGCCAAGATAACATAACGCCAACGCGGACATCAAAGTTCTACCCACCATCCAACAAGGACTTGCTCATCTCATTAACTCCCGAAGTAAAATTTTCCCTGATAACAGAAAGCATAAGAATAAGAATCAAAATCAAGTAAATGATCGGTTAGTCAAAAATCGAGATTCTCTTCGATAAACCAAAGATTCTGACGTTTCTATTACACCCAGTATCGAGGCAGATAAGAAGCGGCAACAGCTCCGTAGCTACACAATTCAGCTAAACCTAATCGTCACCCATACACAATCATACTCCATTATCTCTACCGGCAACAAAGCGTGTAAGCTGATATGGCCACTCTCGACACCCTGAAGCAAGCCCTTAGGCAGACAGCGAGGGCGACAGCACCGCACGCAACGCAGCCGTTGTCCCACGTGGAGTACAGCGCCGGTTTCGACGTCCTTTTTCAAGGCTCGGAATCAACGACATACCAGAAATTTATTGTCCCTCAACTCTCTTCGCTCCTACGTCGTTTACTGAAGTCGCGGGGTTATATCTCGCTGCTAGAAATCGGACCCGGACCAAAGAGCATTGTTGGATACTTGCCTTATCATATCAGGCGCAAAGTCAGGAGATATGTTGCATTCGAGCCTAATGACTTGTTTGCCATAAGACTAGATGATTGGCTTCACCACATCTCAGGAACAGAGACTCCTCTGCCGTGCCTGGAACGCCGGCCCGATATTCATCAGATGCCGTTCACGCCAGAAAATGACAACAAAAACACAAGAAGCAGTACAGGGATTGGGGCAAGTGAAGGTGAGAAGTTTGATGTCGTCATATTCTGCCATAGCATGTACGGCATGAAACCTAAACGCAAATTTATCGAACGGGCATTGAAATCACTTGACGATCATTCAGAACCGGGAATAGTGGCGGTGTTCCATCGTGATGGCGACTTGAACCTTGACGGCTTGGTGTGTCATAGCACGGCGTCTTTCCCTACCGGTGTCGTTCGGGTAGCAACCGATGATGAGAAAATGGACCGATTTACTTCTTTGATCGCGGGCTTCACCTTCGCAGAGGCGAAAATGGATGAAGCTATTCGGGGCGAATGGCGTAAGCTATGCCACGCACTTGGTCGTTGTGAAAAGGCACACCCCGACCATCTCTTGTTCAGTTCGCCCAACGTCATGGCCACTTTTACTAAACAAGCAATTACATTGCCGGACTTGATGGCACAGATGCCATTGGTGGATAAAGGCAGGAGAATTAAAAACCAGGAAGCCCGCCTCCACCGTCCCGCATCGATTGTTAGACCGAAACAGATTCAGCACATTCAGCAATGTGTGAACTGGGCCCTTGAACAAAACGTTGGTCTTACTGTCATAGGCGGAAGTCATAGCGGCCAGTGTCTTTGGCCTAACGTTGTCGCCATTGACATGGGTGCTTTTGATCAAGTACACACGGTCACAACTGTGACGGAGGGAGAAGGACCCAATCTTGATTCTACACCCCTGGTTATCGCGGAGGCTGGCTGCAATACTGGAGACATCATCCGCAAAACTATGGCAGTAGGCTTGACAGTACCTATGGGAGCCCGCCCAAGTGTAGGGTCAGGACTCTGGCTGCAGGGCGGCGTTGGACATTTGACCAGGTTGCACGGGCTTGCGTGTGACGCCATCGTGGGTGCAGTAATGGTTAGCGTGGCCTCTGGTCAAGTACTATACGTCGGTCGCGTACCAAGCAAACATCGACCGGCCGGTGCCATGAAGTCAGAAGATGAGAGCGATATATTATGGGCTTTGAAAGGCGCAGGGACCAACTTTGGCATCATTGTCAGCGTTGTATTTGAAGCTCATGCGGCCCGAATATATTGCGTCCGGAACTGGAGCATCCCCCTAAAAGACCATCATGAAGCGCGGCTCAAGCTTCACGAATTTGATCAGTGTACCAAAACTTTTGCTCGGCACTGTTCCGCGGATGCGTATTTGTATTCAAATAACGCGCAGATACATCTTGGCGTGACGCTGATCGAATCTGCTACGACTAAAGTTGCTTCCCAGTCGCATACGCTCATAGACTCAGCATTGGGGCCGGAAGGTAGTCTCGAGACGGTTGATGGCGTCGGCCTATTCGAAACCGAAATGTACGTATCCGGTATGCACGGTGGACATGGTGGTGGCAAGACGTCCTCATTCAAGCGGTGTTTATTTTTGAAACAAATCGGGGCTGTGGGAATCTCCGACGTCTTATTAGCGGCCATAGAGACTCGTCCGTCTCCGCTCTGTTACATTCATCTGCTTCAAGGAGGTGGGGCGCTCAGCGATGTGGCCGATGATGCTACTGCTTTTGGCTGTCGAGACTGGGATTTTGCCTGTGTGATAACTGCTGTCTGGCCTCGTGACCAGGGCGGAACTGAAGTTGCTCTAGATGCCGTGAAATGGGTGTATGATGTGGCTAGAGACTTATTGCCTTTGAGCAGCGGAGCTTATGGTGCGGACCTTGGGCCGGATCCCAGAGATACGCCGCTGGCAGCCATGGCTTTCGGACCAAACGGACCGCGCCTGGCCTGGCTCAAGGAGACCCTAGACCCACGCAAGGTGTTGGCTTACGCCTGTCCGCTCCCAACACCGCCAACAAAACAGAAGCTAATTATTCTTGTTACGGGAGAAAGCGGGGCTGGTAAAGATCACTGCGCTGATATTTGGGTCTCCATGTTTACTAGATGTGCCCACAAACACTGCAAGGCACGCAAGGCCAGCATCAGCGACACCACCAAGCGAGAATACGCAGCAGCTACCGGCGCAGACTTCGGTGCTCTGTTGCTGGATCGCGCTTACAAGGAACAACACAGACCAGAATTGACGGCATTCTTCAAGGAACAGATGCGCCAACAACCTCGGCTTCCCGAGAAGCACTTCCTGAATGTGGTGTCCGGCGCCGCAGATACGGATGTACTGGTAATCACCGGGATGAGAGATGAGGCACCGACTGCAACCCTGTCGCATTTGGTTCCAAACTGCAGATTGCTTGACATTCACGTCACAGCTAGTGAAAAGACTCGACAAGCTCGCCGGAAGTGCCAAGTCAAGGAGAATAATCTACATGATCACGATTATAAGAATGGCCATCGTGGCAGCAATGGTAGTGATTGTAAGTCGAACTCAACAACATTGAACTACCTTCACAGTCTTGTCTTCGACAATGAAGCAACGGGAGACGGCGTGGCCGGGAGGTTTGCGGATAAGTACCTACTTCCCCTCCTCCACAAGGACCTGGAGCGACTAGCTACTATGGTGGTCCCTGTGCCCGACTTCCCACGCCCAGGCATCGATTTCCGACATGTGCTCAACATCGCCCAACGGCAGGGCGGGTTGGCTTTGTGCACTTCTCTGCTACAAACCCAGTTCAAAGGTGATTGGGGTGAAGTTGGAGCGGTGGCTTGTTGCGAAGCGGGAGGCTTCGTGTATGCATCCGCGTTGGCCCAGCAAGTCAACGTCCCCATGGCACTAATCCGCGAAGCCGGGAAGCTTCCCCCGCCCACCTTCTCTGTCAATAAGCCATCATCACATATCTCCGGCTCAGAATTTAATCATCTAGGAGGGAAGAAAATCGAGATGAGTCAAGATTTGATTCCTAGGGGCGCATCAGTGGTTGTAATAGACGACGTACTTGCCACTGGAAAGACGCTTTATGCAGTGCTTCAACTTTTGGCTGAAGCAGGTATTGGTAATGAGAATATCAGCATCATGGTAGTAGCTGAATTTCCAGTTCACCACGGCCGGGAACTATTGTATTATCATGGCTTTGGTGATATCAGTCTTCAAAGCCTTTTGGTTTTTGATGGGGTCTAGGTGGGAAAAGAAACACGGGATCTCGAGAGTGAGGGTTAGGGTTAAATTGAAGCTTCATTTATCGACTGCCTCTGCGATCAAGAAGGATCATAGTAAAAGAGATCTTCAAGTCCTATATTGGAAGTAGGCTACACTCGACCAGCCTTTCGGTACCACTAAATCGTAAAGATCATTAGCAAGAAACTTCAAATTGAAATCACAGAAAGAGAGTGAGTAACATATCAAAGCTAAAGTAGGCGGTCCCAAGCGTGAGTGTCGTGCACGCACATCGTCGATCGAACTGGGACATATCAGTCGCTGGGGAATGGATTATATGGAAACAGGTCGGACATAAACAGGGGTACACGGCAAATAGGAATAGAAGAGCAGGAAACCGATATGTTCTGAGATAAACAAGAGGTTCCACATTATTGATGTGATTTCAATTCTGCTATAGAACCTCTGCTACCAAGAAATCGTGACCGGTTCAACGATCACAATCATATATGTGCCAGAACGCGGGTATTATGAGTCTGGTAATCTTTACTTGTATCTGTGGCCAATGTTCTCTGTCACCCACTGAGCGCAAAATGAGTGACCGAAGCTTGATCGAGATCCAGGCACTTGATCACTCCATCGCTGATGGATCGGTGGTATTTCAGGCGCCGCCCAAGATTCTACAGCGCGTACAGAGGCTATTACCTGCTTGCGTATGAGGAGATCAATGATGCGACCGTCTCTCGGGCTTATTGCGATGCTTTCTGGATCGCCATAACACACAGAGATTAGGCGAGCGCCAAGATAGTCGCAGAGCGAGAATTATTATCCTTAATGCTTATCAATTTACATGACAGCCGGGAGGCGAGGAAGCTACAAAAGCTCTTAATGACTTATCCCGGTACGTATCCCATAGCTTGACCACAAAGAGTAGGTATCCACAGTAGAGTAAATCACAGCAGACATGAAAGACGGTGACTTTAAAGACTGGCTTTGGACCGAAAATAAGTATGTCAATCGGCAATATGTTCACTTTTGGGATGAGGCAGCATTTCCGGTTTTGAGCACTTACCTGACGAAGGCAACGTCGATCTTGATATCTTCCAAACTGCGGGTGGATTTTCCTATCGTCCTTGGAGATATTCGGCTTTCTTGGGCGAGATAATAACTGCGGAGATTTTGCTTGGTATAACACTGTTCGTCAAAGATTGAGCATTTCCATTGCTTTCCAGGCTAGCCAAGTTTGGAGAGGTAATTCCTGAGAGGGTCAAGCTTGGATTCACTGTCGTTATACTCTATACCAAAAATCAGGGGTTTATGGATTCTTCGCGAGGCCCGTAAGGCTTCAAACCTCATTTTTGGGACCACATTCTACAGGTGATGCCCATGGTTCAAATATATATATATATACAAAATACCGAGAGGTTGTCTTAACTCCACTTGGCCCGGTTTCTCGATATTTCTTCTATACTTAATCACAAATCCATAACGCTCTCTGATTTCATTCAGCCCTAAATATCTCTATATACTTATTATATCATCTTTTTTTATACCTGAGTTGTTTTGCTGTAGTTTGACTTTGGTCTAGTTTTATGTTCGGAGTGTGTGTTCACACAGGATCCCTCCCGTTGCTCTTTGTGAAATGGTGACAGTATCTTATTTTCTCAGAGCTTACAGGTCGTTAGGGACACAAATTGATAAGTTTAATTACCATCCCTATTATCAATCATCCTCAAAATTCTCTTCTTGACTAGCAAGGACCCTCTCAATTCGTCTTGTATCTGGACGCAGGATTCTGTACATCCTCGAAACCACAGGAATCGGTGGCAGTATACCATTCCCATTATTACCTCTTCCTCTACAAGCTTTGATAAACTGTAGTTGCCGACCTGCTATGTACCAAACGAATTTGGTACGTTGATGATGTCTCTTAAAGGTGAGACTAGCTTTGAGAAGATCCCACGGTTCTAACTCTTTCGAGCTCCCTACCCCACTTTTGAGTGAGGATGCCATTAGAGATGCAACTAGCGAGTCACTTTTAATAACCGGTGAGATATCCTTCCACCGTTCATGAACAGGGACGACCTTGGTCAGGTAGTGTTCTTTGCCAGACATCGCCTTCTTCCAATATGTCCCACATTCATCTATTTCCTGAATGAGACTTGACCGGAAGTCTTTGAACCAGCAGGAAGATGGATCGAATAGTGATGTTATCTGGTTTGCTTGGTCCTCAAAATCGTTCCAATACCTAACAAGGTCTGGATCAAACGTGGTGAGCAGTGGTTTATCGTATCCAATGCCAGAACACTTTTGGTAATCAGAAAACTCTCTGATCCCGTCTTGTATCCGCTGGTGTATTCTAAGTTTGAGGAAATCGATAATATGGTTCGAGGTAGCTAAAGCCGCAAGGTTGTCGGTTTTATAGGTTGGAGCTTTCAGGAACATTTTGCCACCACACAGCTCTTCCTTGATACGACACCAACTATTGTCGTCAAATTCGAAACCGCTTTTCTCTTGGTCCACGAGCGCACTTAAAAGCAAGCTCAGTTTGATGACGATCTCATTTCCGATACTGCCCTCATGATAAGCTAAGCTTTCTTTATAGCTTGTGCAAATGCCCATGAAAGAGGGGTTAAGATGGAAGTCGAAGGCTTTTTCCAAAAACATGTCCAAATAGTGAGGCCTGCCGTATCGGGATGCTAGACTTCCTAACGTCTGAGTGTTGGGCTGGAAGTACTCCTCGAAATTGTGCGGTGAAGGCATGTCAGTGCTCTTGAAATTGTCGACTATGTCTGGATCCCAGCAAACCCAGGCCTTATCTCCGTCATAATCCCCCCCTGAGAGCTTATTTGCTAGTGGCTCGTCGCCTAAAGAAGAGAATACGATGACATTTTTGAAGTGTCGTAGCTCTGGCTTGAACACAGCATTTACCTTTTGAATATCGCTTGGTAGATGTGCTGGGCAGCGGCCAACAAGCACCTGAAATCCACCAAGGTCATCAAGGGTCTGTTGTCCATCATCAAATGCCGGTGAAAAGCACAGCTGAACCTCATTTGGCGCCAGGACCCCCTGGAAATCGACGGTCATCAATGCCGAAGTTGACTTGGTAATCTTGATATGAAGCTTGGTTTCCATATGTTTCCAACGGTCTTTTTGATGATCGAACATCATACTATTGAGGAACTCGAGCCTCATTGGTTCAAAACCGCCGTCAGCAAGAAAGCTCATTGTCCCAGGCCAGTTTGAAGGTAAACCTCCCACAAACCATGATGTGCCATCTTGTCTATCACCAAACGTGGTGTAGGAAGTTCCATGGATCCACTTTCGAAAGACCTCCGGTGTTTCTGTGGCTGCTTTGACATTGTCCAAGTCGTTACGAAGGTGCTCGCCTATGCGTTCGGAAAGAATTCTGCGCATGAGCTTTCGATTAACTGCTCGCTCTTCCAAGATTGGAATGAACTGGAGGTTCAGAAAGGCTGGTCCCGTATAACAAGAAACTGAAATCACTTCCAAGGTTCGGTGTCCGGGATCAGACCAGTTACAATCCCATTTTCGCTGCGATGGATATATCTCGATCCAGCGCTCGTCTAGGGAATAAGGACTTAGATCCATCATCCAGAGCCCTTTAGCCCCACCAATCCTAGCTTGAATCGCTGCTGGGAGAAAGTCCAGACCCATGGCATCCCGCACCTCCCTCATAAGCAGCTGAGAAACTTTTCCGATGCCATCGTTCATGGGCGTACCGTTTGGAGATATAACATCTGTATGCATTTTCCGAATAGACCTTTCCGAGAGCAACACAGTAGGGGTTGTTTTGCTTAGGCCTATAAAATGGGTGTGTGGTGTATTAGCAATGATGTCAGTTAAGAGTATACAAAGGGGATTGCGATGTTACCTAACGAAATTCGATGAAATAGCTTAATGTAAGGCTGATCTGTGTTGGAATCAAGCTGCAAAAGCCAGTCCAGTACATCGTACCTGTCACAAAATGAATCAACTGACGTGGAAGCTGATGGACGATTGATCAGACTAGCCCTTGCAGGCATATTAGAGCCGATGTTGAATCCTTTCACGTGCTCTGCGAACAGAACAACGTGTTTGCCAGTTTTCCTAGGTGCGACTAAGCCGAGTTTTCCTTTTCTTGATTGTATTTCCTCGATGAAAACTGCTACCCATTCCTGAGTCAGAAATAGATGACGCTCTCGGACTAGCCATCTGGCTAGTACTCTCTTTTTGTCTTTATTTTTGAGGATTGTCGCGCATTTATCGCTAAAGAGCAGCTGAAGTTCTGTAAAACGATTGAAACCAAATTTTCGACGAAGTCGGGAGCTTTTTCCAAGCACAGGTTTCTCAAGCTCCAGCAATGGTTCCTTGTTTGGATCGTCAAAGTGTAGCCTGGCCTTATACTCTACAGCTCTTTCCGTGTTAAGATCTTGTCCATGGCTTTGTTCCCATACTTCTCTATCACACTTTGGTGGCAAGTTTTGATGACGGAAGCAATTGTACTGTTTCAGGGCTTTCCAGAAAACATCCTGATCTCTCCATTGTGAGAGATACTTCAGGGGTACACCTTCTAAATTCAAAGAACAGTGGCATGCAATACGGCAAACTTCCCATTTGACTATCATCGGTGCGTTCTCCATCTCTGTAGGGCATTTCGCTGGTTTATGATTAGTGTTTGTACATAACACTGCTGCATGATAAAAGGAAAGGCGTACGCCATATGAAACCGAAAGGTTCTGTCAGTGTGACTCCCATGGAGATCTTGTCACCTGCTTCTACAGGATGATGAGCTCTTATGTCACAGTCTCGCATGACCGAAGACCGAGTCAGCTGATCATATTTGGGGTTAGCTGTGTTGTTCCGTGTTTCGCTCTGACCGTAATCTATAAAAAGCTCTTCCATTGCATCTATAATTGAAGATGATGGAGAAATGTCTTCCTCGAAGCTTCTCGGAAGTGGTGGCTCGTCAGAGTATGCATGATATCGATTATCATCATCGGGGGAAGATGTTACAAGATGAAGCGAACGCCGATGGTCGTTGTTGAAGCGTATGTTGTTAACGTTAGATTGCTTCTGGTATGGATTTGAAGAAGACATTCTACTGTCAGCAGGAATTCCATCGATAGTAGCCATTGCCTGAATCTGTCTCTGGTGCGCTTCCATCTTCTAGATGGAGCTGGAGAATGAAAAAGAATTATCCCTTATGCCTTGGTGTCATAAGCTCTAACTCTCAATCCATACTAGCATATTGAAAGATTAAAGTAAATACGAGAAAGATTCTCCTGTTAATATATAAGGCGGCTATGCCCCATCCCCTCACGGAAGCTATCTTCACCACGTGTCTGGTGGGCCTCCTGCAGCATTAGTCGTATGACTTTTTGCACCAATGTTCTTCCAACAAACGCGGCTCCAGCATCTGAGTGGCCCTGAGTTGATTACCAACCCAACATTCTTTTTCAGCTTACTACATGCATAAGGTAGGCGGACGCGGGGTTGTTGCTACAGTAAGTGAAATAATCAGGCCACACTATTGTAATTCTATGAGAGGGCATGGCTGAATGTCGGGAATGTAAAAAGTTTGTCTGCATTGGGAAGAACAATGAGCAGTTTTAAAATCAGTATCTGCGGGTCATCACCAACCCCAGTAACCTGAAGTTCATTCTTGAGAGTCATCCTCTGATGTATGTCAGGCGACCGTTGGTCACTCGTCAGTTCAGACGGGGACTTGCAGGGCAAGCCTGACTTCTGATGTTGGACGGAGATAGAGGGGACGCCCAGCCTGTTATATCACTCATAGCCATTGGCGGTGGTGGCGCTACCACACCGTGATTTTGGCTATAGTATTTCCTGCGCCGGTAGATAAGATAAACAATTCCTAACAAAAATACTTTATATAATAGTATAGTTAGCTTTATTAAATAATATTTTTTAAAGATTTATAGCTATTTTATTTTATATAAAAAACCTAATAGCATCCCTTATATCATTTAATAACCAATAAATTAATTTTAGTAGGAAATAAAAGAATACTAGTATAATATAGGGTAACTAATGAATTAAATTTAAGGTAATTAATAAACTCCAGTTTGCCTATAAGATATAATATAATCTTTATAAAAACTTATAAGTATATAAATTTTAATAATAAGATTATAATAAAGTATTTTTTTTATTATAAAAGTACTTCTATTACTGGCTTTAATTATAGATATTAGATTTAATATAAGTTTATTAATAAGGGTAGCCTATATACAGTACCTAATTAGGAGCTTGCCTTAACTGCTATATAAAGATATAGCAGTTATACTTATATTAGCTTTTATTAATAGAAAAAAAGTAAGTTTACCTTAAAAGCAGGTAAAAGGGGTTTAAGCCGCTATTAATTTTAAAAAAGATAGTCTCTAATTTATTTTTATATTTCTATTAATATTAAGTTAGTATAATAGAATATTTTAACTATATAAATAACCTATACCTTCTATACTATAGGTTATATAAGTATATAATTATATATAAAAGAATCTAGATATATCTTTACAATAAACCATATAGACTTATAAAAAAAGATATTAATAAAGTCAAGTTATAGGCTAAAGCACTTAATCTTATTAAAAGCAATAAGGAGATATTAACTTTACTGCTTATACTAAATACTAATTAATTAATTAAAGTACTTAATAAGCCTAAAAGTAGAGGGTTTTAATATATCTTTACTATAAAATGCCAGACTATAAATATAAACCTAAAATAAAGAAATAAATACCTCTAGAAAGTATATAAAGTTAAGCTAGACCTAAGGCCTGGCCTATAAAAAGCTAATACTATTAAAGTAAATACAGGCTTAATATACTAAAGAGATAGTATATTCTATTAATAGCTTTTTACTAAAGGCCTATATAGTAAATACTTTAAGGTAGTAAAAGGTTATAATCTAGAGAATTTAGGTATTAAGTAGGTAAGGAAAGATATAATTACTTAATAAGCCACTTAAGTCTTTTAGGTAAGGTTTAAAGAGGCCTAAAAGAAGGAAATAAAGACTATTAAAAAGATAGGTAATTTAGCTATATTAAACTTATAGCTTTATTAACTAAAATTAACTACCTACTTAAAAGACTTTAGTAATAGAAAACAGTATCTAAAGGGCCTTATATTATTAAAGTATACTATAAAGCTAGATGACCCTATAGTTAAGAATAATATTAAGCTTTAATATATATATACAGCTATTAGGCGCCTTATTTAAAAAGCTACTAGTATAACTAGGCTAAATATAGTCTTATAGAATATACTATTTAAAGTAAATTATAAAGAATTATATAAAGAATATAATATGCCCTTTTACTTTTAGTTTAAGTAATAAACTTAAGAAAAATATATTACTGTCTATCTTTAATTCTTTATCTATATAATTTAAGCTATTTCTTATAAAGACATCTTAGACCGGCTACTATTTAAGCTAATTAAGAGCTAAAATACTACTTTTAATATAATAATAGATTATATAATAGAACTTATTAATATTAATAATAAAGTTAAGCCTATATTAATATTATTATAGATTATTAAGTTATATTAATAGCTTAAGGATACTGCCCTTATATTCTATATCTCTATTTTTAATTATTTTACTAAAGTTACTAAATATAATAGTATCTTTATTAATTTCTTAATTATTTTAAGTATTTAAGATAATAAAATATAGAAGAGTTTTATAAATTTTATCCTTAAACTGTTAGCTATTATAGCGATTTCCTAAATATTTCTTATTAAGTATATAGTTAATAAAAGGGCTCTATATATCTAGTAGAGAGTAAAGTAAAGGCAGGCCAGATAAGAGGCTAAAAATAAAAGCCTAAATTACTTTAAAATTATATTTAAGATAATATATCAGTTTCTAGTTAGCAGCACTAAAGGCTAGAATACTATATTAATATAATTTATTATTTAGCTTTATAATTATAGTATAGCAGCTAGCAGTTAGTAGGCTATATTAGGTTTAGTTAATTAGGATAATAAGAAGGCAATATATAAAGGCATTTAGGTTAGTATTTTTAGTATTTAGTCTATACTATAGACTGCTCTACTATAAGCTAAGGCACTGCTATATAGGTATCTACTTTTATATAATAAATATAAAGATTAATTGCCTCTTAAACTTAAATTACTATAAATCCTATAGGATAAGCTTATTAATAATACAGTAAATACCAGTATAGGCTATTTATTTATAAATAACCTTTTTTAGCTAATATTAGAAAGTAATAGTTAGGTATTCTGTAAAGTATAGATTAATATAGTTTTATAAAAAGCCTGGTTTAAGGAGAAGTCTAGAGGTAAGTTTAAGATTCTTAAAAAGAAAGCTTAGCATTATAGTAAGTATTTAAAAGAATTTCTTAAATGTCTGCTATTTATAATATATTTAAGTAATAGGCAAGCTGCCTAGTTATTAAAGCTACTTACCCTATAGTATAAAAATACTGCTAATAGAGGGATATAAAATATCCTCTATAAGTATAGAGTTATTATACTTATAGCTAGATACTATAAAGGATTCTTAAAAACCGAGTGACTTAAGATTATATACCATTTCCTACTGCATAAAGTTAGTATATTAGTTATTTATTATTTATAGCTTATACTGCCGTTCTAGGAAGATATATAGGTAAATACTTAAGATAAGACTGAGTTATCTTCTAACTTCTAGGCTTTAAAAGAAACCCTTAATAACTTAAATGGCAATAATAGGAAAGATAGATATAGGACTAGCAGCAACAGAAGCGATAATAAGGAGGATATATATAAGTATCCTTAAAGATTAATAAAAGCCAAGCCGCAATATCTAGGCCCCAGCCTATATTAAATATCTGCATATATAACCTATATACTATACTAAATAAGCCTTAAAAGTTATTAAGGTAGACTTACTATTAGTAGCTAGAGATATCTTTCTATTGCAATTATATAGCACTATTTCTATAATAGCACTACTGCTTATATATCTCTTATCGAAAAAGCTAATAAAGGTTATAGTAATAATAGTAATAGCAATATAAAATAGGATAGTATTTAGGATATATAGGCTTATTATAGCTCTTTAACTGTAGGGTTAGTATATAGCAGGCTTATTATAGAAGGGTGTTTTAAAATAAATAAACAATATATTAACTTCTAGTTTATTAGCAAAGAGTGGTATTAGCTACTTAGTTTTCTATCTGCTATTAATAGATTTAGAGAGCTTTTTATATTAAGGCATAAATAGAAAATGCTATTATTATATTATAAAGCAATAAGAGACCTATAGCTAAGGCAATAGAAGACCCTTAGGCAAGTCAATATCGACCAGGAGCTTAGTTACCTATATAGAGATTACATTTAGTTTTATAATAAGCAGCAGGAAGTAGTTAATGCAATTATAATAAATAAGAGTCCTATAGTTATAATTATAAAAATAGGTACTAAAAAGAGTCTCTACTTTATGCTACCTGCAGCTAGCTGTCCTAATAGGCTTACTGTAGTAATTATCTTACTTATATCTCTTTAAGGTAATATAATAAATTAATGCCAGAAGCTCAAGATATTATATATTAAATAGAGAAGTAATAGGATACCTAGAGATATATTAATTATATTTATAACACTAAAGTTAGCTATAATAAAGTGCTTTTTAGACTTTCTAGAGTTATAGCAGGTTATAGCTAAAGTAGACTAGATTGTTATTAATAAATGCTATATAATTATAGAAGGAAGCCTGTCTTTTTGGCCTAAGCTATATAAGCTAGATACCCTTATATTAGTTAGGGTTTAAATAATTTATTTTATTGTAATATTACTGCCAGCAGATAAACTAGCATTTTTTAGTTTAATTAATATATAGCATAAAGATATTATTATAATCCAGGCAAGGATAATATATAGTAATATAGCTTATAGTATTAGGTCAGTCCTAGCCTTAACCGCTAAGGAAGTAGTTACTGCTATTATTAAGTAGGTAAAGGTAATAGTTAATTAGAAGCTAGAAGAGTACTTATAGCCAGCTAAAATTATTATTTACTGCTAGTAAGTAAAGGCTATAGAATATCTAGCCATAAAGCTAGGTTATAATACTTATTATTAAGAGATTAATATATAAGATAGAAAGGCAAAATAGCTTAAGTTTTAAATAAGTGATATAAAGTATAAGCAATATAGAAACAGGAGAGTAATTATAGCAATAAATGCACTTAATCTTAGCATTAATATATTTAATATTTAAGCAGTAGTATATATAGAGATGCTATATAGAATAGCTAACTATATATAGCAGAGCAGGCATGCAGGCAGAGATAGATAATACAGTAAGGCTATTATTATCTAGCTAGATATATAAGGTAGCTCTAGGAGGCTGCAGCCACTAATATTTAAGTATACTGCTATAGATAATTATATAAGCGGTAATATATACTAGCATATAGTACTTAATTTAATTATAGATAGCTAAAATAACTAAAAGTGCTATAAAGAGGGCAAAAAGCTATATAATATCTACTAATACTATATAAATAAAGAAAAAAAAGAGAATAAAGACAGTATAATAGAAGATAGAGAGGAAGGTAATATACAGTAATAGAAGCTAGAGGTAGAATATACTTAATATTATGCTATAACCTTAATAGCCTAAAAGCATTAAGACTTTTTAAATTATAAAAAGAAGTTTATAGATTAAGTCTTTAAGGGTTACCTATTCTATAAGTAGTAGGGTTTAAGTAATAATAAAATATACTTAAGGTTATATTGCAATAAAGCAATAGAAATAGGTAAGTAGGTATAGGAGGTATATAAGCTTACTATTAGTATAGAAAAGTATATATAAAAAAGTAAGGTAGTAAAGAATTTTAATTACTATTTAGAATATTTTATACTGCAGGAATTATATAATAGCTAGAAAGAGAACTGTAAGGAGGGTGGCTAAAAATAGGTTATAAATAGTAAGTGCCAGTATAAAGAGGTTATAATATCTATTATTGCCTAAATATAGATATATTTGCCTAGTGAAAGTAAAGGGCTATATAATTAGCTTAGATTTTCTAATAGGAATAAGTAGATAGATAAGAAAAGAAAGGAACAGGTTTAGAGATAGATAGGTAGAAGGGTAGTTTAAGGAGGTATAGAGGCATTATAAATATATTAAGTTTTTAATAAAATAATAGAGTAGTAAGGCAAGAAAACTATAGTCTAATATATAGTAACTAATAAACTCTAGCTTACCTATAGGGCAGTATAGGGATATATTTAGTCTTTAATAGAATAATAGAGTATCTAGCTATTTATCTATAACCTAATATATTAATATTATATTAGTAATTATATAGTATAGATATCTTTTTATTAAGGAGGTAGAGAAGGAGGAGGCTATAGTCCTTAAGGTAATAGTGGTATAAGAAAGCTTATAAGCTTCTTACTACTAGGCAGCCCTTTACTTCTCCTTTTAGTAATTTACTTTACTATAATTATATAAAATATTATAAAGAATATAAATATAAGCCACTTAAGTACCTACAGTATACCTCTAAACTTAATATAAAGCAAAATGGCATCTAATCTCTTTATAGTAAACTGCAGTATATTTCCTATTTATATAGTAGATACTGCACTAATAATAGAAATAGCAACTAATACTATAAGGGCCTTCTCTAGCTAGCCCTACTTAATTAAATACCATCTCTATACTTTTCTCTTACTAACCTATATATAGATATAAGTAATAAAAAGAAGGATACTAATAGTAAAGAGCATACCAGTAAAGGCCTATAAATAGAAAAATATACTTTATTGCAGCTAAAAGGCAGTCTTAAGAGTATATAGACTAAAGACCGAAAATCCCTTACCCTCTTAACCTATATTAGAGGTTAAGTTAGCACTAAGTAACTGCAGAGTTATTAAGTAAGGTATAGCTATATAATTATAACTATTATTTCTAGATATATATACTTCTATATATATTAGTCTTAGACTTTCTAGCAAAACTGTCTATAGGAATATTAGGCATAAAGAGGAAAATCTTACTAAAATAACTAATTTAAAGTTTTACTATACTTAAGCTATTAATTGCTATTAAAAATATATTAGGTAACCTAAGGCTATTAGATATATATCCTATTAGGGATAGTGCTAGGTTAAGTTAGTAAATATAATAATAAGTACTAGATAAATAAAACTATTACTATAGAATACTAGGCCTGCAATAGGGAAAATAGAGATAACTAGTAATTCTATAATTTAGAGCTCTTAAATTACAGGGTTAGTTAATTCTCTATCCTATATATACTTGCCAGACTTATATATTAAATTAAGAACAGACTATATAGATATTAATAATATAGGAAGATATTAAAGTTAAGGTGCAGGGTTATAAGTGGTTAATTAATAATAACTAAAGAATAAAAGCGTTTTTCTATAGTGGCTATATAAGAGTAGTAAATAATATTAGACTTAATAGATATTTAAGTAGTATTTTGCCTCTTATTAGTATTCCTTAAATAACCTTTATATTTTATATTTTACTTTAATATTATTATTACTAAAAGTAATATAATATCTTTTTATTAAAGGCACTTAAAACCATTATAATAATATATAGCTATATAAGTATATCGATATCTTACTTAAAATCCTCTATATTAGTTTAGCTAGTATATTAACTTTACCTAATTATAATATAAAGATTATTAAAGCATTTAGTCTTATAGCTGCCCTTTTATTACTTTTAGGTTAGACTTTATATTTATTTAAGCTCTATTTACTTAAAATATTTAGCTTTAATAAAAAATGCTAATAGTAAAGGACTGGCTTTACTATATTATAGAACCTGCCTTAAATGCACTTTAGGATCATAATATAAAGATCTTTCTATATATTAGTTAGGTAGGCAGTTATATAATAATATTAGCCTGCTTAATGTATTAAGCTAGGATATAAGAGACTAATACCTAATAGTGCGGTTATATAGCCTAATAGGCTAAGGTTAGTTATTAAAAAAAGAAATATACTATATTAATAAGCTTTTAGGTATACCTTATCTAGCTAGTAAAAAGGTCTTTAGTAAACCTAGCCCTAGAAATAAGGCATTTAATTAGGTATTAACACTCTATTGGCTTTTACTCTTTAAGTTAAAATAAAACTATTAATCCTTTTACTTATCCTTTACTCTTAATTATTTAAGTAAGTAACCTTTAACTTAAGCTATTAGTACTATATATTTAATTTAGGCTAATAAAGGCATATAGGCAGTTATAAAAGGTTATTAATTTAGATATATAGTAGATTTAGGCTTTAGTAAAGCACTTTTATTAATTAGGCCCTTAGCGAAAGTTTAAAAAAGTTAATCTACTAAAGGTTTATAATAGGGATTATAAAGTTAATAATTAATACCTAAAAGATAACTAACTATAGGTAGGTAAGGCAGATTATTTATATTTAATTAGTTATTTTAGTTTCTTTAGGTAAAATTAAGGCTTATACTTTATCCCTGGTGGGTTAGGGGATTCTAGTTATATGCCTACTATTATCTCTAATTAACTAAATCTATTAAGGTCTTAGCTATATATCAGGAGATAATAAAAGGCAAAATAGAAGCGCTTTATAATAGAGTTTTAAGTTAAAAAGAGGAAAAAAAAGAATATTTATTCTATTGCCTTTTATATTCCTAATTAATATTATAATCTAAAAGGAGCCTGCCTAAGTGACTTAAGGTTTAATACCAATATATTAATAGTATACTATATAATCTAGGCATTAGAGCTTAAACTAAGGCCAGTAATATCAGTTAGATAATAGGGGAGTTATATAAGCCTATATACTATAGTTACTAGATATTATCGTTTTATCCCTATAGCTTTAAATGCAGTTTTAAGACCCTAGATATATATAGATATAGTCCTAGGTCCTATAGATATAACTGCAAGTATAGTAATTAATATAGGTAATATATATATTCTGTATCCTTTAAGTTAGTTATTAGCTTAAGGGAGAAAGCAGGCTATTATATATAGACTGTAGTTTAAATTAAGTAAAGAAAAGAAATAGATTAGGATAGAAAGAGGGCAATCTATCTTTAGTATAATATAAAAGATAGTAAACCTTAAAGGTAAGATATACTTATTAATATATAGTAGTAAGCAGGTAAGAAAGTATACTATAGAAAGGATATAGCTATATATATATATCTTATACTATAGGTTTTTTATTTTTTATTTTTTATTTTATTTAATATTATTAATATAAAATAGTTTTACTTTATATATAGCATTATACTGTCTCTATGCTATATAGTATTATACTATTAATAAAAATAGTTTTACTTTATGTATAGCATTATACTATCCCTATTTTATAGAATATTATATTATATAGGCAGCAGGCTAGTTAATAAGAAACTATAATTGCCGCCTATTTATTACTAGAGTCTTAGCAGTATATTAACCTCTTTTCTTTTAGGGTAATTTTAGCTTTTTAACCCTACTCTTTAGGCAAATTATAGCCGCTTAATTATACTTCTAGAACTAATAATTATATCTTAGCCCTAACCTCTTTTTAACTAATAGTATAGATAAACCTATTAAGTAAGGAATATATTTACTTAAGTATAGTAAAACCTAAGTTAAGTTAAGTAGTAATAATATATCTTAAAAGGGTTTAAGTAAACTACTTAAGTTAGGATTAATACTAATATATTTTATAGGTAGTATAGTAATATAATAATAAAATAAAAGAAAGTAAGTTAATAAGATAGGGTAGTTAAGGTAAAATATATAGAGTTTATTAATAAAAATGCCTTAAGAAATAAGAAAAGTGCCTTCCCCTGCTATACCCTAGCCTCTCTTATAGCTTTCTTTCTCTCTCTCTCTCTCTCTTTAGGGATAAAATCCTTATATATATTAATAAAGTACCTTTTAGTATATTAGTGCTTAACCTAATTATTTATACCTTAAAGCCTAATTATAGTATTAAAGAGTACTATAATATAACATTAAAGACTTAATAGTACTAAAACTTTATATTTTACCTTATATATACTTTCCTGCTAAGCCTTAATACCTACTGCCAGTAGATTAATTACTATAGATTTAGATTAAGAGACTGCTTAGCTTTATTAATAAACTAATACCTAAGGTAAAATAGCAGCTTAAGGGCATTTTCTATTTAAAACTGCAGCTAATTAGGCAAGAGCTTACTAAAGTGGCATTCTAGATAATATATAGATATAATATCTGGCCTAAGATTAATAGAGATATAGTTATATAAAATAAGTATTTAGGCTAGATGCAGGAGGATTTAAGGCTATAGAGGTAAGTAAGCTATAAATTAAGGATTCTTAATTTTATAGGTAGATATTAACTAGTAACCTCTAATTAGCAGTAAGATTAATTACTATAGGGTTATATTTAATTACCTTATGCCTTCTAGAAATAGGGATCTTAAGGTTTTATAAATTAATATTATTAAGATAGAGGAAAATAAAGGGGTATATATAAAGGAATATTTACTATTTACTATAAATCTAGTAGAATATAAAGGGAGGAAGGTACTAGCAGTATTTAAGTATTACTAGAAGAGGAAGGGTATATAAGATCGTTAATAAATAAATAAGTTAGTAATTTAAAGAGAGAAATTAATAAAGGAAGTTAAAGAGAGTTAAAAGAAAGAGATAAAAGTAGGTATTAAGGTATAAGGTAAAGGGAGGTAATAAGTAAAAGAAAGTAAAGAAAAAGGTTTAATAGAGATAAAAATAAAAGGTAAAAAGAGAAAAAGAAAAGAAGAATTAAAGGGAATATAAGGTAAATAGATTAAAGGTAAAAAAAGAATAAAGAAAATAAAAAAAGAGGGTTTAAGAGAGAAATAGGCTATATTAAGGTTAGGAAGTAAAGAAGTAATAATATTAAGTTAAATATAAGGAGGTTAGAGGTAAAAGGAGAAAAGGAAAAAGTAAGGCTAAGGTATAAGATATACAGTAAGGTAAATAGTTAAGGTTTAATAATTTAAATATAAATAAAAAAGTAATATAAAGTAAGATAAAGAACTATAAAGACTTTTAATTTTTTTTCTTTAGAATTTAGTTTTTAGTATAAAAATAGGGTTAGGGTTATAAGTAAAAGGTAAATAAAAGGCAGTAAGTAATGTCTAACCTTTAACCTCTAGTAAAGAGTATTATATTAAAGGAAAGAGAAGGTAGCTAAGGGCTATATAGTTAAAGACTGTAATAAAAGATATAAAGAAGAGCTATAGCTAGAAAGTTAAGTATACTATAAGAAAAGAAAAAAAAAAAAAAAAAAA
>NC_036632.1:880346-991807 GCF_900079805.1 Fusarium fujikuroi IMI 58289 | reverse complement strand
TACTATATATAGTATATATATATATATATATATATATATATATATATATATATATATATATGCCCAATACCTTACTTAATTATCGCTAAGTTAGTGCTACTAACTCTTAATCTTTTTATTATATATACTTTTACTATATATTTAATAATTATAGAATTATATCTATTAAGCTATAGTAGCCTATAGGGAGCTCTGCGCTTACAAAAGGTAAAAATAAGCCCTAACTATTATAAAAGTCTTATTACTATAATTTAATTAAATAATAAGAGGTATACTCTCTTAATTCTCTAGAATATAAAGGTATTACTTAAGTATACTTTATAATATATTAGCTAATATATTAATATATAGCTATATAATATACTATAAGTATATATTAATTAATATATATATTTTAATCCCCTATACCTTTAATTTATTATAAGCATTAATTAACTAAATAAAGTTAGGCCTAAATACTATCTATTTAGTTTAATAGTATTATATTATATTCTATTAATTAGTTATATTTATAGGCATAAAGTTATAAAATGCTTTATATAGTGCCTATTAACTTAAAGATAGCTATTTTTACTAAATATAAATATAGAGATATATCTAACTAAATAACTATAATTTAGTATTTAGTAAGGCATTATTCTTAAAGAAATAGTATAATTTAATAAGTTACTCCTCTTTCTACTTAAGGATCTAATGCTATAAAAGGCTAAGGCTTTATTATATTTTAATTAGCCCTCTATTAGTTACTATAAAGCCTTCCTTTTATAACTAGAAAAGGATATTTTTATCTTTAAGAATATTTTTAAAGAAAAGCTTTTTAATATAATTTTATAATGCTTTAGTATTTTCTATTTAGGCCTAAGTTATATTAGATATTATCTAATCTAACTGCTAAGTCTAAAGATATTAATATAATACTTTATAAGAGGTAGAAATATTAAACTTAATTAAAATACGCTATATAATATTATCTGCAGTTATTTAGTTATAATACTTTTATTATTTAATTTAAATACAGAAAGCATTAAGGTTAATAAGGAGGCACTCTTTAGAGCTTATTATAAGGTTAAAAGAAAGATTAATATAATATAAAAAAATAAATTTATATTAAAAGGCTTAAAATAAGACTGTAAAGAATAATATATAGCCTTATACTATAATATATAGCCCTAAAATATAGTATATAAATATACTATATTAATTATAGCTAATAACACTAAAAAAAATATTTAAAATTACTTATAATAAGAAACTATAAGGTGCTATAAGGTACTATAAGGTACTATAAGATCTATATATATATCTATTATAAATATAATTTAAGAATATAATTAATTAATAAAGTAAGTTAATAAAAATATTAAACTTTTACTACTAGATATTATAATGCTTTATATACCCTATAGTTATCTATAATAGCCTATAATGCTCTATAGTGCTCTATATACCTATAATACTAGTTATAATTTATAACTTATAAGCTATATCCTTATAAAAATAAAGACCTAAAAACTAATTATAGGTAGCTAAAAGAAGTTAATACTATTTTAAATAGTTATATATAGAATTAAAATACTTTATTTACTGCCCTTTACCTTCTTAAACTTAAACTTGCCCTTACCTTTAAACTTCTTCTTCTTTTTTTTATAGTTAATAACTTTATAGAAGAATTAAGAGAGTCTATAATACTCTTTCTTAATAAAGTCCTTTAATATATCTATAGGGTCCTCTTTACTATTAAATAAAGAGTTACTATTATTACTAATAATAGAAATAGCATTAAATATAGCCTTATATTTCTTAGGAGTTACTATTAAATAAGTTAGTATAGAGATATATAAGGCATTATAAGTATATATCCCTAATATAGCTGTAGTTTAATCCTAAATAGTTCTAAAGGCAATTAATATAGCCCTTAAATAGAGCTATAATATAGTAATAGGTAAAAATACTATTACTAAATATATACTTATTATATAAAAGCAATTTAGGCATTATAAATCTATATAGATAATAAAGTATAGTATTAGCATTCTATAATAAGAATTTAAGTATATACTTAACCTTAAGGTTCTTACCTTTCTTTTTATATAAAAAGAGTAAGTTAGGCTCTTTAAGAAGCTATATAAATTAATATAATATAATATAAAATAGAAAGTAATTAAATATTTTACTTTATTTTTATTAAACTTTATATATATAAGGCCTTTATAGAAATAATTCTTTAATATATTTATATATACCTAAATAATTAATTATAAGTTTATAAAAGGGCATTTAGCCTTATAGTTAAAGATAAGGGTAGGAATTCTATTAACCTCTTTAGCTAAATACTTAAAAGTATAGTTATTAAAGTTATATTATAGAGCTTCCTTTATAGCTCTATAGTCTTTATTATTATTATATTTAAGAATATATAGCTAATATTTAAGTTATTCCTTTTTAATAATATAATCCTCTTTAAGAGCTTTATTATCTATTTCCTTTTTAATATAAATAAGTATTTCTATAAGCTTATTATAATATTGCTTTAATTTAATATACTTTACTTTAAACTTCTTAATAGTAATATAGGCTTTTTCAGCCTTTTTCTTTTAAGTAGTAATATAATTAGCTTTAAGCTTTTTCTTAAAGGTAATATATTTCTCTTTAGCCTTTTTAATAGCAATATAATTAGCTTTAGCCTTTTTAGTAGTAATATACTTAGCTTTAGCCTCTTTTATAGTAATATACTTAGCTTTAACCTCCTTTATAAAATAGGCTTCTTTAGCTTTATAGGCTAAGCACTTCCTTTTAGCCTTTATAGTTTTATAGAGAGGTATAATATTATAGAATTATATAAATCTTTATAATATCTAGATAGGTCCTTTAATTAAATATTAGTTTTAAGTTACTTATATAGTATACTAAAATATAAAAAATAAAAGATAAAAGAGATATAAAAATAAAGCCCTTAATTATATAACTTTAATTAATATAATATAAAGGTATAAAAAAGTATAAAGGTAAGGTAAGGGAAGGGTTAATATAGGCTAAAGCCTAATACCTTAATAGTCTAGCTTTAAATATAAAATTAAAAAGGGAATATACTTTAAATTACTTTAAAGTAAAATAAAAATAAAGCTTTAAAGTATATAAATTTAATAAGATATATATTAAGTTATAAAGGGCAATTATAGGTAAATATAATATACTAAAAGTAAGGATTTCTTATTTTATAAAATATAATAAATTTAAAGAATAAAAATAAAGCTAAACTTAAAATTAATAATAACTATTATAAAGTTATATAAAGCTATATAACCCTCTTAAGTAAGAGGCTATAATTAGGAAGACTTATATTTACCTTACTTATATTAAATTATAAGGAATATTAACTATGGCACTATACGGTATAGGGTCGGCCTATTAAGAGATGAATTTTGGCATAGATATCGATTTGGCCTTCCGTATATGTCCATCCAATCACAGCGCAGGTGATTATCGGGTCAGCTCGGTTGAGTTTGCGATCAGGTCCTCTCTTATTCCTCGCCGTCTAACCTTTGTGATAACCCTTGACAGAGCCAGTATGGAGCATCGTTCAAGCGCTGCAGTTGCCCTTCGTTCCACGCAGCGACCCCCGCGGAGTTGCCTGTCGTGCTCATCTCGTAAAGTAAAATGCGATAAATCGGTTCCGTGTTCACGATGCATCAAGCGTGGCCAGGCTGAATCATGTGTCAGGGAAATGGTCCTTGTTCGCGGCCAGGTAACCACGTCTGTGAACCATGCTCATCTTGTTTGTGTCGTTGAAGCTGATAAGATAATAGATGGCAAGACGGTCCCGAATCTCCTACATACCAAGAGCTCAAGGAAGAAAACGACCGTCTACGGCGAGAGATTGTAGCCCTCAGATCGCGGCAAGATCGCCAACCAATCATCGATCATGCACAAGCTCAGCGATTCGAAATCTTGCTGGATGAGGTACAGTACACCCCAGGTGAGCTTGATGATGGCTTATGGGAAAGCCTTGCCTCGGAATCCAACATCGACAAGTTACCTGTATTCAACTGGGCGGATATCATACTGCCCGATGCGGATTCCAGCAACAAACTCGTAGAGTTTGATAGGACGTGGAACTCTTGGGTACATTATGCCTTGGAGTATCCTCAGTTCAAGGACGAATGTGACCATTTTGTTAGCAGTTTAGAGAATGGGTTGGCACTCGATAAGGCTGACCTTCCATGGCTCGCTCTCTACTTCAGTGTTCTCAGTGTAAGTTAATATATATCTGGCAGGTACCAGGAACATAACTGACTGGCGCTGTAGACAGCGCTTTTGATGATGGAAGACAATGAGGCTCAAAGTTTGCAGCTACCAAATGACCTCTCCATGGAGCAGGTGTCGCAGAATTGGTACGAAGCTGCCATATTCTGTCTACACAAAGCAGACTTCCTGCGAGTCGCCAATGTACACAATGTGCAAGCAATAGCTGTTCTGTGCATGACCTTCAATAACCGTGGAGATTCAGAGATGGGGCACCACTTGCGAGTTTCTGCTATCCGGATTGCCCAAACTCTAAGCTTAGGTCAAGACGATAACGAAAGAGAAGGGCGGCATCTCAGCATTGAAGCAGAGCGTCGTCTATGGTGGACGCTAGTAATATGCGAGTGGTAAGGTTGCACACCATCAATATGGGTCCAAGGCTAATTGCCTGCTTTGAAATCAGGTTGAACTTGACGCATCAATCACCAGCCCTAGACGAATCGGACTTCAGCATCCCCCTACCATCGACTTCTCACCCTACGCCGCAAGGAGGTCTTGTAGACCCTGTCCACTATCACATATTCATGGCCCGGACATCCCAGGTCATATATATATTCCGCATATCGCTGAAATACGGCTCAAAGTCACTGAATAATGTCGCCAACATTGTCAAGGCTGCGGATGAGGGCTTAGCAAGTATCATTGACACCCTGCCGAGCCACTTGCAACCCGAGAGTGACGCAGCCACTAACGAAGACATACAAGCCCTTGAGGCCACTCAACCTTGGATCAAATGGCAGCGCTACGACCTGACTCTCGTGTTGTTGCACCTCCGAATGCATATTAACCGCGTGCTTCAAAAGAAGTGGCTATCATCTCCCGAGGAAAACCATTGGGCACGAACAGTCAGCGTTACCTCTGCCATGAGCCTCATCTGGATTAACCGAAGCTGGGACCAGCCGGCATCAACCAGAAAGCAGTGGTAAGACAACCCCGCCCATACGTTTACTTGTAGCATACTGAATTTTCAAGGGCGCTGTCGTATCATATTTACTCTTCTGCCATGTTTCTATTGCGGGAATGCCAAAATACTAGCTCCAAGGATAACCGGGAGTACCTCGAGGCTATTGAAGCTGGGCTTGTCTTGCTGGACGCTGTTGAGTCACACAACCTACTAGCTCGGCATGCTGCTCAAGTCTTGAGGAAAAGCATCAATGAAGCCAGTACATAAATGGCTTTGAAGTTTTGAGATTTTGCTGAACTATCCATCTTTTTATAGATACTAGGCCGCTTTACTTGGCATGGAGCAACAAGCTCAGGGAAGAACTTTGGCATCTTTCAGGGTACCAAAAACCTTGCTCAGGGCCTCCCAACTATCCTCATATCTTCTCCAATGTTAGCAAGTCTCAGAGTCTCTGATGGACGGTCAACTTACCCAGTCCAACCAAGCTTTCGCGCTTTGCTCATACTGATCACTAGATCATAATTCCTACCCAGCACAAAACCTAGGAATCCCCACGTAGCCTCTTCCAATGCCTTTTCATCCAAGCCCTCCCGCTTAGCAAGTTTCTTCCAAGCTTCCTTTACCTCATCCTGCTGGCTCCATTTCGTTAAATCGATCGTCTGCTCCATCTTGCCTGGTCTGGTGACACCCTTGAGTCCGGATCTCTCCTCATGCAAGCTGAGTGGAGTGATAGGATTTAAATCAGTGGATGAGCTCAGCGGATGTGACTTTTGAAATTGCGAGACATCCACCCTCATACCAAATAGTTCTGCGACTTTGGGCCATAGATTCTGCCAGCTCTCAACATCACCATTGACGACGTTGAAAGCCTCATTGGCAGCCGAAGGTTCAAGCACGGCCCACTCACAAAACCTTGCATGAAGGTCGGCGCTTGTGAAACAATCGAACCCAGTGTAGAACCTCTCCGAACCAGGGAAGATAAGATCTTTACCAAGCTCTTTGCTGGTTGCCGCATAAATGCCAACTGCCGTAGCTAGGTTCATGAAGTTTCCTCGTGCATAGCCAATAACGTCGTTAGGATAAGTGACATTCCAGCTTATACGGCCATTTGACTGGTCGCAAAACTTCTTCAGAATATCCTGCTGACGGTAGTAGAAGTTGGGCGGAAACGCTGACTGGTCGGTTTGCCAAGGATCAGACTCGAGCATGGGATTCTTGACGGGTCCTAAATGAACGCCATATTGCTTCGCACCCGTAACAAGCAGGAATCTCTTGAGCTTTTCGTCAATACCACTCTTAACGAGGGCATCTAGAAACGCCTGTAGCATATCACCATTGACGTCCCAATTCTTCTGTTCATCTGCCTTCTGGAGGTAAGCGGCAAAAAAGACATATTCAGCCGTGATACCTTGAAGGTTCTTGGCTACCTCATCGGCGTTCCCAGTGAGGTCAATGTGTCTATGTTCAACATTGGAAGGGAACTCTTCTTTTTGAGAACGTGAAAGAGAATAGACCCTGCTCCATTTTTGGGGGTTCTGGCCAAGCTGATGAACAATCTCTCGGCCCAGAATCCCTATCGTGACTGTAAGATATGCAGCATTGATTATGGCATAATCACCTACCTGTGGCTCCAACGACAATAGCAGTCGACATTTTGTGTGATTATTCTCGACAAAGCTCCTGTATCTTGGGACTGAATTGTTGGTAGGATGATAAAATAGATGGGAGTTGTCTGCTCATGTTGGGATTATGTGCTGACACTCTTCGCGACAGGCGCCACAATGAGATCAGTCATACATCACTCTTCCACCATCCACACTGTGATGACCAATTCATTACAAAGACAATGAGACTCTGAATAATACAATTACTGTACATTACAACGTTTTTAGGTTGAACTAAGCAAAGTGGCCTTTGAACGATAGTCCAATGCCAAAAACAAGATTTCGACAATATTACAGAACCACGGGCAGATTATTATGAGCTTAGCCTGTCAGAATAATTTACTTCTCACACGACACGTATTTTTTCGTCTTTCGAGGTGTCATGCCATATTTACAGTAGGTGGAATCCGAAAGCTTTGCGTGCTTCATCATTCAGACCATCAAGGCCCACATATCCTTTCAGCGTGCTCTCATCCAGATCATTTCCATCAGCGTAATCAGTAGAAGGTCTTCCTTCTAGTGTAGCATGAAGCTGCTCTTTAACGTAGGCTTCGTTCGCTGGTGTTGTGGGGCACGCAGCTATGAAGGCCACCGACGCGTTGTTCGTTCCAAGGTGCTCGGTATCAACAGCATGGCAAACCTTGAAGTTCATGTCAGATGATTGGGCGGAAATCATAAGAAAAGATTCACTTACATCGCAATGCCACCAGACTGTATCTCCAGGTTGTACCTCTGGCATATGAACAAGGCATTCTTCGAGCCTCAGATGAGGATGGGATGACCGACTCAAGCGCTGACTTTCTGGCTTCATAGTTCCCGGGAACCAACCCGTCAAGTCGTCAAACGTCCACTTCTCAGCGTCCATTATATGATCTAGATCGTTCGGTGGGCTAAAGAAGGGTCGCAGAAGGAGGTATGCGATAACAGTCTTAATATTGGGATATATCATAATAGTCCCCTCTCTTGGGGCCGTTGGCGTCAACGCAGTCCATCCTTGAAACGTGCGCAACACTGTAGAGTGAGCAAGGCCCTTGTAAAGCTCTTGATTGGCATTCTTTCTCGCTTCCAGATCATAGGCATCATGATCTTCTGGCTTGCCAGAAAAGATATTATCGTAGACTTTCCGGTAAGTTGGATCAGCCCAGCGGCACAAACTTCCAGCATCAATATGAGGACCCAACCCAAGGAACGGCTGGCCTGGCGCACGATCGCGAATTCCATCAAGGTAGACAAGAGCGTCGGGTGAGGTATCTTCGGCAGAGTACTTCCAAAGCTCATTCAGCTTTCTCTGCAACTTCAAGTGATCTGGGTGAGAGCGAAGCGTATTTTGCGTTGGTGAGTTGTATAAAACCAGCATTGAGGGGCTTTCCTTGGGCCATGCTTGTATAGAGTCTTTGTTATCCGCGACATAAGTCTTGAGGTCTGAGTAAAGTGTTGTCGCTTTTTCCTTGGGAACAGTGTTGCGACAGACGAACGAGCCGATTCTCTTGATCCTCGCCTCTTGCTCTGGTAAGAAGCCATCTTCAATAATTTGTTGAGTGTCGAAGACGGGTATAATATTGTTTCCCTTCTCAATAATCTCATCAGTGACTCTTTCGAGCTCTTTGCAGACCTCAATCCAGCTTTGTTGAAGCGCCTCAGCCCCATACTCACTGATGATCGCTTTCTTGACCTCTAGGAACTCAGGGTCTTTGGAGGACGCTGCATTCTCAGATGTGTACTCAGGCCACGCAGGCCACCGTCGAATAGGTCCAGGCATTTTGATAAGTTTCTGATTGAAAGAGGTTAAAATTTACGGTTCGGTGATATCCTATCCTTTTATCTCTTAGCTCTATATCATGTCTCTGACTTGGACTTGCTTGATTGACAGATAACTCACTAGTGGGTGAGCTCGGCCGAGCTCGACCGACTTCGGCTCAGATCGTGAAGCTATTGGTCAGGACTCAATCAAATCGTTATCTCCCCAGGATCTAGATCCGATGCGGGGAGCTGCCGGCATGATAAGACCAATTCCCTGGGTTCTGTCTTGCCCAGACTTGATAAGCCAATGATCATAGACGTTTTTCTTCCAAGATATAAGATGCACCCTGTAACCGACTACGAAAAAGAGCCAAACTCCTGGTTCGGTTCATCATTCAACGGCGGCCATCTCAATCATGACATTTGAACGTAAACATGTCTCGAGGCTTGTGCCTACAGATCACAAGATCCTCATGCCTCTCCTTCTGGCGGTAACCATCGTGAACTCGGCTGTACGTACGGATCCACTCCTCTGCAGAGTCCGCTAACAATAAATAGACACTGGGTTACGACTCGTCCGTTATGAATGGCCTGTTGATCTTGCCGTCCTACTCCGAATACTTCCACTTGACAACGGCCACTGAAGGTCTCAATAATGCGGCCAATTGGATGGGCAGCATCTTCGGTGCTTTTCTCATGGGCCCTATTCCCGACCACTTCGGCCGCCGACGTGCAATCTACATCGCATCCATCGTAACCACAATTGGCATCATATTGCAGGCTGCTGCTCAAAACATACCCATGTTTGTGGTCGCCCGTTTTCTTGTTGGTGTGGGATCCGCTATCAGTAATGGCGCTGCACCAACCCTTCTCGGCGAGTTGCTCCCTCCGCGTCGACGAGCTCGTGTTCTTGGTTTGTTCTTCTCCTGCTTTTACGTCGGTAGTCTGGCCTCGGCAATTATCAACTACGGAAGTCAAAACATACAGAGTACATGGGCTTGGCGACTACCTTCACTTCTCCAGTTTGTTCCCAGCTTATGGGCTGTTATGATCGTTCCATTCGTGCCGGAATCTCCACGATGGTTGATCTCTAAGGATCGGAACGAGGAAGCGCTCGAGGTTCTCGTCATCATGCAAGGAAAGGACAAGACTGACCTTCAGAAGGGAAGTGAGCAGCTGGAAGAAATCAGAAGCACAATCCTGCGCGAAGCTCAAGAATATCCTCGCAACCCTTGGAGGGAGATGATTTCCAGTGGGCCCAACAGGCGCAGACTGGCGATTCTATGCAGCTTTGGACCCATGATCAACTTGTTTGGTAACTTCATCATATCGTAAGTCATGCCATTTGAACAGTGCTTGATCCATCAATCTGACAATTGCAGCTTCTACCTCACCAAGATCCTTAATCAGGCGGGCATAACCAACACGACAACTCAAACACAGATCCAGGTCATCATCAACTGCTGGTCATTCGCGGTCGCTGTACTCGGCAGTTTCATGCTTGACTTTCTTGGGCGCAGATTACAGACTTTCATTGGTGTTGGGGGCATGGTTGTTACCCTCTTGCTCATCGGTGGTCTCATCAAGCGTAGGTTCCAGTATTTGTTTAGCCTGATGCTTGTTAACGAAATTTCCAAAGGTTTCGGCGAAAGCACCAACAATTCCGCCATATACGGGACTATTGCTGTCATTTTTCTCTTCCAAGGATTTTACGCATTTTCGATCACTCCAATGACAAGCTTGTATCCAACCGAGGTCTCGCCATTCAAACTTCGTGCTACCGGCATCGCCATCTTCCGCATGCTTGACTCTAGTGCTGGGTATAACAGATCCGTGTCCCATATTTTACTACTCACTAACATTATCACCTAGCCTCCTTGCTTCCTTTGCCATGGCTTATGCAATGGCTGATCTGGGATGGAAGTTCTACTTCATCAATGCTTCATGGGACTTCATATTTCTTATCGTCGCTTATTTCACCTTCGCGGAAACGAAGGGTTTGGAACTCGAAGAGATCAATGCGAAATTCGGGGACTCGACTGTGGTGGAGGCTGTGGTGGAAGACTCCGCATCCAATGGCATGGATAGTAAGGATGAGGGCTGGATGGTAAAAATGCAGCCCCAGTAGTCCCGCAACAGGTATTCATTCCGCCGGCTAGAGCTTCTTGGCAAATAGTTATAACAGAAGAGGGAAATCCATAATTGGTTCTCTAATAACACTTTGATGCCCTTGTTTCTCTGAAAGCAACTAGTCCTAGGCCACTCGGCATATCCACCGGGATTTGAGTTGCTTCCCACCGGAAACGACGACTGCTCCCACCGGGATGCGACCCCAAACCCCTCACGAGCATCATGACATTCTTTACTGACCTTCCCCATATAGATCGGATCTCCCTTCTCCGCATCTACAGTTCCTGACATAGGACAAGCTTCATCTCGCATTCGACCTACATTGGCGCGGCAGTCTAAACTAAGCATAATGTCTAAGCTCTGCACCATCACCGACAAGTGTCCAGCTTGCGAACCGGATCATGAAGCATTGGCGCGCCACTGTGTCTGAGACATGGTATTGTATGTTCCCCAGAGTTTACATTACGGGTCGCTTGATGTAGATCACTGCCATGACGCAGCATTGGTGCGCGTATTTTATCCAATTAATCACGAGCAGATGTTTTGTGTTTCCTATTTGTGGAACAGAAATCTTGTGGCATATCATCAGTCAAAGCATCGGCTAAATGCCGTATGGAAGGTCCCCCCGGATCTGCAGATGTAACATTAAACTTGGCGCTCCAATAACGATCTGAGCTCAGGCTCAATTCAACTGCGATATGGGATAAGGAGTTTTCTGATTCCGGGACTTATGGGTATCGATGTCATGGATATATAAACAGCTGCTGATCCGGCGTAACATCCGCTTCATCAAGCCGGCCGATCAACGAAAACCAGCTCCATCATGGTCGTTGTCAAAGCCTCAGCCCTCTTTTTGGGCCTTGCGTCCCTGATTCTTCCTGTCAGCGGTCAAGCAGTCAACGACGTGGCTGACGCCTTCGACTTGACCCAGGTCTCCCTCACAGATAGTCGCTGGATGGACAATCAGAACCGGACATTGAACTACCTTCTCTCGGTTGACCCTGATCGTCTTCTCTACGTGTTTCGTAAGAACCATGGCGTCGATACAAAGGGCGCACAGACAAACGGCGGCTGGGACGCACCCGACTTTCCTTTTCGCAGCCATGTCCAAGGCCATTTTCTTTCAGCCTGGACACAATGCTATGCTTCAGCAGGAGTCAAAGAATGTGGCGATAGAGCTACGTACTTTGTGCAGGAGCTCGCAAAATGCCAAGCCAACAACGGAAAGGCTGGCTTTAGTAAGGGGTATCTATCCGGTTTCCCCGAAACAGACATCTCTAAAGTCGAAGACCGGACGCTCAACAATGGAAATGTCCCTTACTACGCTATCCACAAGACTCTTGCGGGGCTGCTAGATGTTTATCGCCGTATGGGTGATCAGACCGCCAAAGACACCATGCTGTCACTTGCCAGTTGGGTAGACACTCGCACCTCGAAGTTGAGCTACAGTCAGATGCAGAGCATGCTGCAGACTGAATTTGGTGGAATGAACGAAGTCCTCGCTGATATCGCTTTTTACACCAAAGATACGAAGTGGCTCAAGGTCGCCCAGCGCTTTGATCATGCTGTCATTTTCGACCCTCTACTGCAGAACACCGACAAACTCTCTGGCCTGCACGCCAATACCCAACTTCCCAAGTGGATCGGTGCTCTGCGCGAGTACAAGGTCGGCGGTGATAAGAAGTACCTCGACATTGGCCGCAACGCATGGAACATAGTTGTCAACAAGCACACCTACGCCATTGGTGGAAACAGTCAAGCCGAGCATTTCAGAGCTCCCGATGCTATTGCTGGGTACCTCACTGATGATACTTGCGAAGCTTGCAACAGCTACAACATGCTGAAGCTCACTCGCGAGCTCTGGGCACTGAACCCAACTGACGCCTCTTACTTTGACTTTTATGAGAAGGCTCTTTTGAATCACCTACTTGGTCAGCAAGATCCTAGCAGCAATCACGGACATGTTACATACTTCACGCCTCTCAAGGCAGGCGGTCGTCGCGGAGTTGGTCCTGCTTGGGGTGGCGGTACCTGGAGTACCGACTACAACTCCTTCTGGTGCTGCCAAGGTACAGGGGTTGAGACCAACACCAAACTCATGGACTCGATCTACTTTCACACTTCTGACACTCTTTATGTCAACCTCTTCACTCCTTCGAAGCTCAACTGGTCTCAGAAGAAGGTGTCTATAACTCAGACGACTGACTTCCCCGAAAGTGATACATCGACATTCAAGATCACCGGTGACACCAGTGAATGGACTCTCGCAGTCCGCATCCCATCTTGGACCTCTAAGGCCTCCATCAAAATCAACGGCCAAGCTTCGAATGTGGCCATAGAATCTGGCAAGTACGCTACGATCAAGAGACAGTGGAAGTCTGGGGATACTGTTACTGTCCAACTCCCTATGAGCTTGCACACCGTTGCCGCGAACGATGATCAGACCTTGGGTGCGATTTCCTTTGGTCCTGTCATTCTCGCTGGTAATTATGGCCAGTCTACCCTGAACGGCAACCCTGCGATTGACTTAGCCAGTATTAAGCGGAAGAGTAACGCTGGTCTGACTTTTGAAGCTACGTCTGGTGGCAAGGCTGTCGAATTGGGTCCATTCTATGACGCTCAGGGCTTCAACTACGCTGTTTACTGGAAGCTGGGTGGCAAGCTTTCAGGTTGATGGACCTGTAAAGGGCTTGAGGAGGATTGAGACATGGTAGTAGTTATAAGCTGGAAAAGGGGTTTCCTGGGAAGTATATGAGCTCTTTTCTTTAGACTCTAGTTCGAGTATACAACCAAGGCTTATCGTCTCAAAAGTTCAAACTAAATGCCCAGACGATGACCTTCTAATATGATAAACGGCGTATCGATGTGCTAAATCACTATTTTATTGCCCTAACCATAAAAGCGACTGTCTATTCCTTATTTTTGTAACATCAACGCCTCAATAGATGCTTCAGGTCACTTCCGCTTCTGCAGAATCACGTTCCAGTGGCCAGTATGGAACTGCATAGTAATAAACTGACGGAAGTCAACAATCTGCCCTGGCACTTCTGTGATTTCGTATCTGGTGAGAAGATTGGCAGCAATCATTCTCATCTCCGCCCAGGCAAAACTGCGAAGAAGTCAAGAGTTAGTAGAATAGCCAATTATTTTCGAAATCTTCAAGGTAAGAAGACTCACTTGATTCCGATACAAGAGTGTCTTCCGGAAGAGAAGGGAAAGTACGCGGTTGTACTACCAGACATGATCAGCATGAGGTCCATCTAGATAAGGCGTTGCAACATACTCAGCGGCAGGGTAATCGCCTCTCTCGTCGTCAGGGAGCCACCTCTCAGGGATGAATGTCAATGCATCTGGCCAGTGATCTTCGTTGCGATGAAGATCTCGATATGAGGCAGAGACCACTGTGTGCGGAGGCAAGTCATATCCCATCAGGTTGACCCACTGGTCGCCAGTGCGGCGACCCATCTCGGATGCAATGGGATGCAGTCGAAGGTTTTCTTTGATGCAAGCCTCCAGGTATTGGTAGTCCTTTGAATCTCGCACAGTCTTGCTGACAATGATGTCGTCGATATCTTCATGACTGATAACAGGGAGGGATGCAAGAAGCTTGGCACGAGCTCGAGGGTTGCGTGCAAGCTCTAGGAACAAACAGGCGATAGTACCAGAAGTTGTTTCTGAGCCAGCGAGGAGCAGTTCGGACATCTGGTCTAGAATATCCCTCGACGTCATCGTTGCATCGGTATCTGGCCTTTTACCATTTTCGATGAGATGCTGAAGGAGATCTGGCGAGTGTTGCTTCTCTACTGAGCGCTGACGAACAATTGAGTCGATAGCCTTTGAACGTTAGCGACAACGAAAGTAGGAGCAGAAGATCATTTTTACCATAATCATTTGCTTGGGCCAGTCAAACTCGACATTGCATCCAATTCGTCGTAGAAATCTCTTGACATAGACGTACTGGGAAACATCAGTAATGCATTCATGAGTGATGCTCGGAATAGTACCTTGTATCTGTCTGCCAGACCATCAAAGATGGCTCCCGGAATGGACTTCCATATCTCGTCCATCTGTGGATCGTCAGATGCTTCATTGGGCTTTACCTGCCCGAAGCCCTTGCTGAATGAGCTTTCCCCCATACTATAGCACGTGTTAGTATTAACACATACCAATGCCGAAATTCATTGTTGCTCTTCAAACGTACATATCAAGCGCCACCTTGTGGAGGTCATCCATGAGATCAGTCTGGACACCTTCTATAGTCGAAGCACTTCCATTCAGAAGCGTCACGTAGTTTTGAAGAAGGTCACGCATTACGCCCTTGAAGACTGTCTCCAAATTATCCACATAACCCACTGTGAACGCTGGAGAAAGGAACCTCTTGAGGCGCTTATGGGGATGGAATCGACTGTATAGCTATTAGAATCATTCGTCTTTGGGTCCTAATATTGTCAAATCCGGATTTTTATACTTACATTTCACCAAAGAGGCCGGGACTCGTTCGGTCTCGAGAAATCTCGGCATACATGGCAACCTTGGGTAGGTCAATGGTTGACAGTATCTGCTTCAGAGACTCTTTGTCGGAAACCCAGATATGCCTTGGACCAAGACGACATATCGGGCCATATTTTGTGTGACTGCGTTGTACAAGCTTCCAAATTTCACCTGTAGAAAACAGATATCGTAGATGCAAAGTAGTCAATGGCGCGTACCATAGTCCCGGAATCTTTTGAAGAGGAGAACGAACAGCACGAAAGATACCGAGAAGTGTCGAAGCCAGAATGTATGTGAGGATGGTGACGGCTAAGGCAATGAGTTGAAGATGAATCTTGGAGAAGTTTGAGCGAATTGACTCAACAAGAGGGGAATCCATTTTGTAGCCCCTTTTGTGAAACTATAGTCATACGAGGGATGCTATGATATTTGTGTGTGTTATATACCGTTCCGACTCTAGTATGCTGGTAGTATCTAAGATAAGCTCGATGGGGTTAGTCACAAGTGATAGCATCATTCAATCGTAGTATTATGAGATAGTGCACGAAGAAGCCTCGTTTCATAAAAGGACTGAGGACATGGCGCTCGGCACCCGAAATGCTTCAGCCCCAGACTATCTCGACTTAAGTAGGGATGGCAATTATGCAACTAACTAACTGATTATCCCGCACGATCGATAGTGTACGAAACTTGATTCGCCGTGAATAAATGTCTCAGCATAGAGATGCCCGGGCCCGTGGTGAACATAAAGCATTGACGTGGCGTTAACCTAGTGACGTCGGCTCATATCTTGCCAATCTCGTATCTTCATGCAACTTTTACTTCGAGCCTTGTTATCCTCTCCACCGGGACGGCCTTTAGTTGCATAACAGAAGGTCTCCTCGCCCCAGTTACCTTTGGAGTCTCCGTGTGGGGGATGAGCAGGCAAGTCAGGGCGCGTCGGCGCCTGATCATGCACGACCCTTAACTGATCGACAGCCGTAGTTGACCTACCAAATACATGGTGGAAGTTTAAAGTTTGGTACCAGAGTTCCTTGTTCTACGTAGTGCCCTGGCTAGCCTGGACCGCCTGTGGAGGACTGTCGATCAAATTTATGGAGTAGGGGTACCCTCTTTCTCATCATACTACCCCAGTTAGGTAACATGTCATATACATATTAGCTCTTAGACATTTTCTTATGCAGTTGCTGATAGGTAATGGCCGCATCCGTATCGTATGATTGTTAGCCTTGTTATATGCCGTCCCTCGTATAGCCATTGTATACGCGCTTTAAGCCTTAGCGTGAGGCATTGGCATCCGTTAGACCATCCGAGGAATGTCGGCAGTTGCTGATAGGTAATAGCCGCATCCGTATCGTATGATTGTTAGCCTTGTTATATGCCGTCCCTTGTATAGCCATTGTATACGCGCTTTGAGCCTTAGCGTGAGGCATTGGCATCCGTTAGACCATCCGAGGAATGTCGGCAGTTGCTGATAGGTAATGGCCGCATCCGTATCGTATGATTGTTAGCCTTGTTATATGCCGTCCCTTATATAGCCATTGTATACGCGCTTTAAGCCTTAGCGTGAGGCATTGGCATCCGTTAGACCATCTGAGGAATGTCGGCAGTTGCTGATAGGTAATGGCCGTATCTGTATCGTATGATTGTTAGCCTTATTATATGCCGTCTCTCGTATAGCTATTATATACGCGCTTTGAGCCTTAGCGTGAGGCATTGGCATCCGTTAGACCATCCGAGGAATGTCGGCACCTAAGATAACTTCGCAGCTGAATGCCGGAGTGCCTTCTGACCCCGCTTTCGCTTACGCAAGCCGACCTACGATCCAGCGTCGGGCCATCAACCAGAAGGCTGCAGGCCTGCGGAGAATAAGAGCATAATGGACAATTATGAATTGCGCCATCCTTAGATCCGGCACGTATAGGACTCTACTGCTACGTAAAACATTAGGGTACGACTGTGAAAAGGCGGTTCTTTACGTCGCCAGCGCCAGATACCCTCATTCAGGACCAGGGTCACTGTACAGCGTCCGAGTTGAAATACTATGCTTGATAAGCTACATATGCTACAAGTTCTATAGTCTATAGACTGTTTAAACAGTAGCGAGTCTCAAATCAAGAATCTCTGGTAGTTTCCCGCTACGCGGGTTTGCTCTCATTTCGCAGATGGATTTGAAACAAACCTTGGCTGGAGCGACCAAACCCATCTCAATATGCTTCTTCAACATCGGCCTCTGCTCATTCAACATCTCAATAATAGCCTCTCCCGAGGATACAGGAGGGGGCTCTGATGTGTTTATCATTATTTCCATGGCATCCTTGCAGTCTTGACGGGTGACAACCACCTGGAAAGCTTCTATAGCCACACTCTTCAAAACAGCCCTAGAAAGCTGACGTAGATGTGAAATGTCTAGAGAAACAGGACCTAGTCGAACAGCATCGTTACTACGTCCCAAAAGGCGGAAGATTCCAGCCGGTTTATCTACCCACTCCGCGCGATCCCCTGTTGGGTAACGGATGACGGGTGTCAGGTCTCGAATCAAGTTTGTCACAACAAGTGTTCCGGGAATATTCGCTTCTTCGGTTGGTACAAGCTCTCCATCTTGATCAACGAGGATCTCGACAATGGCCGCTGCCGAGAGTACGATATGTTCTGCTGGGTCTGAGCTTCCAGCAGAAACGGCTACGACCCCCGCATCGATGGAGCCATATATGCAGCTGCGTATAGTCGCGTTGGGGAAGAGGTAGGCCACCGCAGCGACTTGGTCTTCAAACATTGGCTCACCACCAAACATGATAGCCGTCACATATTCGAACGTTTCTTGTTTAGGGCGGCAATAAGAGGCCAGACGGACCAACGATGTTATAGTTGAGAGCACGGCCGTTGCGCGGCATGTTCGCAGAAGCTGGGCAGTCACATCCGGCGCCATCAAACCTCCAATTGGTATCTGGATGGCAGGAATGGGCAGAGAAATGACGCTCAGAATGTGCAGCAGAAAGGAGCCGTAGAGGTCTCCAGCGTAAAAGAGATTGGCGACTCTGTCGCCGGCCCGCAGACCCGCATGGAGAAGTCCGTCTGCTAGGAGGGACGCAGTCCGAAGCAGCTCTATCTGAGAGTAGCTGGTAAACTTGGGAGTACCAGTTGTGCCTGCAAATTAATGCCGGTTAGTGGCACTGCCCATAAGATGAGTTTTGGGGTATTCTCCAGCTTACCGCCAGTTTTCATTAGAACGCCATCTATCTGGCAAGAGGTCATAACCGAACGTTCAGAATCATGATAGGCCGCCCAGTACTTGGAATGATCGATCAAAGGCACTTCTTTGGGGGTCAGTTGGCCAGTAGTCGCCATATCTTTGTAGAGATCGCTGTAGAACGGTGACTTCTGCTTTGCCTCAGCGATAAGTCCGTTGAGGCGAGGATATTGGTCATTCTTTGGTGGTTGTACGACTGACATGATGACGGCGGGCCCCAAGTTGCTACAGTTTCAGAAATTGAGAGAAGATAATTCCTTCCTTCGGCAAGAGGTAGAAAGAACTTGATTGTAATAGATGTGTAACCACGAAAGGTATACCAGGTTAAGGTTTCTTGCCGTCTGGGGTGTGCAATATACGGTCTTCTTCCGGGAAACAAGTTTCGAACACAAGCAACGGCTCGTGACTATCCGAGTGGTTTTCATGCTCTCCATTCTAGTGGCCCAAACTGAACGGACGTAAAAGATCGCATAAACAGCCTTTCGTTATGCGTTGTTGTACTCGGATGTTTAAGTTTGGCAGGGATCTTAACGAGCTAATATTAGCTTCCCTCTGATACTGAGTTCTGCATGGTGATTGTCAGTTCTCAGTCACAGGTCTAACCCAGCAAAACCTCGAACGTGAGACACTTGTTCTTCTGATCGACGGAGTGTGGTTGCAATCGGGCCAAGCAAGTATCGGATCGAGGCGCATGCATATATCAATACGAAAATTCCCCCATTGATACTTAGATAGGAGCCAAGGACGCTGCGGTCTTTGTCTAGCCTGGAGCCCCCTGGACGACGTAGCATTCGGCATACGGCAGGGACTCATTGAGAACCCAGGAGCTAGTCATTTTTGGCGACATTGCCCGTATTGAGGGGGTGTGTCGGCATTGGGCTGAACTTCTGTGAATACTGTCAACCATCACTACGGAACTTCGGCTCGGGAGCACAAATAGCTTCCCAGGGCTATTCTCAAGATCAAATAAGCTGCTGTCTCTCTATTGATGAGGGAAGTACAAGGCCTAGTACAACCTCGTATAGAGTATGGCTAACGAAAGCACGGACGTCTTTTGTTGCACCATACGGAGTATGTAGGGCATCTCATACTACGTGGTATGCTAACGGCCGTGCGCCCTGGAGGCCCAAGCAAAGGCCGCATTCCGTTCCGGTGATTTGATAATCTTGGCTGAACTCTGTCAGTATCCAATACGAGAAGATAAGCAAGTGAAGCTAAGCTTTACTGGCGCGCCTGTTTCTGAGTTGAACAATGCCCAGGTACTTGCAGGGAATCTTGTCGGCAAGGAGAACAAGCAAATTTGCTTCATTCGCGAGCTTTTTGGCCTTCATATGAGTTGATAGATCAGGGCTTCCCTTACACCGTCTTTCCGGTACGTAATAAAGAGAGGAATGTTTGGGAACCACCCAAGGGGACAACCATCTCATTCCTAGGAACCTGGTAGCGATCATCAATCATGTTGAAACAAAATGACGCATAGTTGAAACAAGTTGTCCATTATGTCAAAGCTTTGCCATCTTATCGGTAGACACATAACATTGCTACTCAGGCCGCCTAGTTTAGAGTTTAAGGCGGTCGGATGCTTGGATCAGCGTCGAAGGAGTGCGGGATATTACTAAGGCGACGGAAAAGGGAGAAGTTTGAACAGATCGGTGTCGACCCCTGGCTTCTTGTAAGTTGAAGACTTAAATCAAATCTAAGTTGGCGAACTGGAGACTTATTTAGGTTGCCGGAAGTGGCAGTGAGGATATCCTGCCTGGATTCGCAACTCGCCAACAGAGTCGTCAATCTCATGGGGGGACGAAGGTCGACCGTTTTCAATTTATGCCGTCAATTTATTGCCTATATCATGTCTATTGTCTATCTCTTGTCGCATGTAAAACATAGTCATTATGCTAGTTTTGCCTTTAGTGATATGAACCCATTTGTCTCTTCCTTGGCGCGATCGCGGAGGACTCGTCGCAGAATTTTCCCGGACTGTACACAGCAAGAGTTCATTAGCTTGATAGTACTTTTAATGTGACCGCACTGCACTGACCTGAGTTCGGGGGATAACATCTACAAAGACTATGCCACCGTCAAGACGCTTATAGCGTGCGACCCTTCTTTCAATCCAGCTCGTGATATCGTGAGCACTAAGACTCGCACCAGGACGTCTCACGACATATGCTCTTGGGAGTTCGTGCCCCTGGATTCCAACACCAATAACGCCGCTGTCGATGATATCAGGATGAGTCGCAAGAACCGCCTCGAGCTCAGCGGGTGCAACCTGGAAACCTTTTACCTTGAGGATCTCTTTGCAACGATCTACGAGGTAGATATTTGCTCCTGGTCCCCACGAGTCTAGATATGCGACGTCTCCTGTCTTTAGCCATCGTATGCCATTCTGTTGAACAATGGTCTCTCTCGTTGCTTCAGGATTCTTCCAGTATCCTGCCATGAGTGTCGGGCTGGTAAACCAGAGTTCACCCTGTTTATTGGCCTCCGCAATCTCATTTACCCCATTCATCAGCTTGATAGCCGAGTTTGGTGCTGCCTCACCAACAGAGCCCGGAGAGCCAGCTAGACGGGGATCGTTCATGGTTCCCAGACAAGTCAACTCTGTCATACCCCAACCCTGGCGAATAATGACGCGGTCATCTTTGAAGAGAGCATTTGCCCTTTGCTCCAGCGACAAAGCAAGTGGCGCTGTCCCACAAATCACATTTTTCACACTCCTGAGGCTATTGCCCACCAGTGCCGAGTTCGCCACGAGCGATGAGATAATTGGTGGAGCAACCATCAGCTCGGTGATCTCGTACTTCTCAATGTGTCGGAGCATGTCATTAAAGTTATACTGCCTCATGACATAGGTCTCCATGCCCATTTTGGGACAGTTGGCAATGAATGTTGTCTGTGCCGCAACATGGTTAAGTGGGAGAAAGCATAGGGCGCGAGCACGATAAGACTCCAGCCAAGCTTCTTGCTGAAGTCGATGAAGTAGAAGGTGCGCTTCACCATTGGAAACGTAGGCAAAGTGCGTCACCTCTACGCCTTTAGGCATGCCAGTTGTCCCTGAGCTGTAGTTTAGGCAACATACAGCAGTCTCGGGATTTGGCGGTTCAAACCACTGGAAGCTTTCTGCCTCATTAGCAGGGCTGAGAAGCTCAGTCCACGAGCGTACGCCTTCATGAGACAGATTGTTGTTGAGGGGACTTCGCGCGTCGTGATGAAAGACATGGCTCTTTTCTAGGCCGCTGATGCGTGCTGATTCAACGGCGGTTTTGATAAGATGCGTACTGGTAATGAGAACCTTTGCGCCGCTATTCTTCAACTGGTAGCTGAGCTCCAAAGTCGTGCTTGACGAAGTTGCGCCAGTATAGATGGCGCCTGCCATGATGATGCCAAAGAACAGGCAAGGTACAAAGATTCCATTCTCAGAAAACACCAAGACTCGCTCTCCCGACGTGATGCCAAGACGACGAAGACCTATTGCCAGGCGTTTTGAGTACAGCTCGAACTCCCAAAACGTCAAAGTATTCTTTGGGTCATCAGAATCCACAAAAGCGATCTTTTCATTGCGTGGGCCATGCTGTTCACTTCCAAAGACCCAGCTAGGTAGAGATATTCGAGGCGTCGGAGTAGACCACCTTGATTGGATAGGCATTTCGATAGATAGGGGACTTGAATGGTTGCAATGTGATTAAGTCCGTAGGATTCGTATTTTCTAAACATGAGATAAGCTGAGTGATTAGGATCCCTCTTCTTTTCTTTGCATTTTTATGTATGCGCAAACCAGAGATTTAATGCAAGGTCAGTCTTACATTTGTACTAACCTGCCCTTACACGTTTTTGTCTAGACCGAAACCTGGATATCTCGGCATGGATACCCTGGGAGCTGCTAAGGTTGGTGTGTACTTGTGAGGCGGAGGAGCTCATGCCGAACCGGAATTCATTAAACTCCACTTATGATTTACATCGTCTCGTTTTGAATCAAACGCTCAGCTACTTCGTTTTAGTGTCGAATCTGGTACGATTCTCATGTGTCATTTTTAGGTTCAGTCCCGCTATGACCTTTCAAGCCCGCTTTTCAAACCTTGAACCTCCATGCATAGTAGATAATTTTAATGGGAAAAAGACAGGCTGTATAACGTGCATATTTCGCGTTAACATCGCGCTCGTGTTTTCGGCCGTATCCCTAGCCATGAGACATAATGCTTCTCAGAGAGAGAAAAAGGTATGCTGTCATTTATAGAGGCGGGATTTCCTGTAGCCCTAACAAAACCTTTGCCTTTTTTAGATAGTTATATTTGTGTCAGTTCTTGGCATGACTGGGCCAATATCCTCGTGCGGGGATGAAGCTATTTTGACTTGCATGGTGGCAGGTTCAGGTCCTTCAGCTGAGCATCTGGATGAAGTCCACGTGATGACGCGTTAGTGAGATCTGCGGATGTATCGGCCGACGGCGAACTGCGTGGTAGACTTGAGCATGGGTAAAAGGCAGCATCAGCCAAACAATTCAAAAATGATGTTACTTATAATGAATAGGGAACACGACGGATTGCTAAGATATCTAAACGCTTGAGGGCAGTGGCTTGGTCCGACGTACGTTGGAACAGCTTCCATTTCTAGAAGGATTATCCGAGGCCCTTCAAAGCCCCGAGTTCTGTAGAGGACCCGATAAACTCGGAGCCGTGTCGCTTCTTTATCGCCGGCAATCTCGGGTCCCGGTGCTACCCCACGTGAGGATCTTACGCCTCAACCAATTCCACGTTATCTAATCTGCCGAATGCACTATAACTTGGGCTATCTATCATTTGGTATGACAAGTTGACAATGAAAAGGGCGCTCAAATGCGGGGTTTGGCGGTTGGATATCGTCGGCTCGGCCTGCCAATAGCGGCATAGGATAAGCCGACGGGCGATACTGACCCCAACCCCACATGACTTGAATGACTTGGAGAATGTAATCATTTGACATTCTCTAAAATTATCCCTTCTTTCTTTCTTTCATCGTCCTTTTATAATACTACAGACTATAGTATGTGTTCCTTCTCCTGAACACCCTTAATCCACTACATCACTGACAACTGATAAGATCAGCTTGGACATCATGGCATCTTATAAAGAAACAGTATCAGCTGCCTTACAACAGCGCGATATCGGCCTTGGCAAGGTCGAACCAAAGCTACAGGGCATCCCCGATGAGCTCCCTCGTAGCTCTCAAAGCCTTCCTCAAAGTATCTTGACTGCACGCGAGATTGAGATCACAGAAAAGTATTCAGTGATGGAGCTCCTCGATGTCCTCCGTAAGCGAGAGATCAAGGTTGAGGAGGTGACGCGTGCATTCTTGCGGAGAGCTGCTCTCGCCCAGGTTGCTGTAAGTTATGGCCCACCTACACCCAAGCAGGATGCTAAGTGCTCGAGTAGACCAACTGTTTAGTCGAGCTTATGTGGGATCAGGCCATTGAGCGAGCCAAATATCTCGATTCACTACCGGAACCCAAGGGAAAGCTCTTCGGTCTTCCCATTTCTACCAAGGAACATCACGGCATGGTCGGCGAGAACGTCTCAACTCACGCCTCATTCGTTGCCTGGATTGGCAAAGCTCATGGCTCTAACCTTTTGTATGACCATTTGTATGACGAAGGCTGCGTTTTCTACGTGCGAACTACTCAACCTCAAACCATCATGCATCTTGAGACCATCAGCAACATCTACGGACGAACAGTCAACCCTTACAACCGCGATTTGACGGCTGGTGGCAGCAGTGGTGGCGAGGGAGCTTTGCTTGGCTTCCGGGGAAGCATCTTGGTAAACATAATTTTGGCCATAGCCTCAGCTTTTGACTGACATGAATAGGGTGTTGGTGGTGATATTGGTGGCAGTGTTCGTTGCCCAGCTGCCCACAACGGAATCTATGCCTTCAAGTGAGTTATCATGGTAGTAATGCTCGAAATATCTTTACTAAACCCAAACAGGCCAACTCTGAAGCGAATCTCCGTCATGGGCGCGCGCTCGATCATGGTCGGCAAGGAGACCGTTTCCTCAACACCTGGACCGATGACGCTTGACCGCGAGTCCCTCGAACTGTTTATGGAAGTCGCCTTGTCAAAGAAGCCATGGCTCATCGATCCTTCCCTTACAGCCAAGCCATGGACTCCTTTCAAATTCGACAGACCTCTAAAGGTTGCGGTTCAATGGTGGGACGGTGTCGTCCAGCCCCATCCTCCCATGACAAGAGCTCTGAGGGAGGTTGCGGAAGCCTGCCGGAAAGCAGGTATGGAAGTTGTTGACTGGGACTGTGAGCCTTTGGACCATAAGAAGGGATGGGAGATCCTATCAGCATTGTACTGGCCAGATGGAGGCAAGGAGGCTCTTGAGCTCATGGAGGCCGCTGGCGAGCCTGTACTCCCATTGACAAAGTTCATTATTCAGGAGCAGCCCAGCGTGAAGGATTTGACGATGCATGAGCTTTGGGAGGTGAGTCTAATTGGCACGAAAAATCGGACAATACTGACAGCTTCCTAGCTATGCACCAAGCGCGACGATTATCGGGCAGCATATGCTCGAGCGTGGTCATACACAAGCAAGAACGACGGAAGAGAGGTTGACGTGATTCTATGTCCGCCATTCCCTGGAGCCGCGGCGCCTCATGATCAGTCACGGTACTGGGGCTACACTTCCCACTGGAATCTGCTTGACTAGTAAGTCATCCTCATGATATTCCGCCAAACTCTGCTGACAGTGATCCCAGCCCCGCGGCAGTTTTCCCAGTAACAACGGTCGACCCTGAGAAGGACCCCAAGGACCTTAACTACGTCCCCAAGAACGAGGACGACAAGTTCAACTATGATCTCTATAGCCCCGAGACATACGCCAATATGCCTATCAATCTGCAAATTGTTGGACGAAGGCAGTACGATGAGAAGGTACTTGCTGCGCTCAAAGAGATTGAGCACGCGATGGGTAGGAAGTGATGAAATACTAGGTATCTAAATGGCTTGTCTGAGAGGCGGATGGCCTGAAACTCCGCAACTCCGCCATCCTAGAGTCGGAGCAACCATTGCCCCGATATGATTGATGAGGAACTGTATGTCGTGGATAGTAGCGATGCGATATCAGTTCAATAGCTAGGGCAGTCATACACCATAGATCATATAAAGGACACAAGACTCATCAATTATGTGCAGTCTGGATTATGCTTTTGGCTTCTAATGGTGCCACCTCCAGTGATAAAGTCTCTAGGTCCGTTTGCTGCAACATAATTGGGCCCAATGAACTGGAGTTATTTGCTTATTCTTTTCTGCGTCCTCTAAAGTCCGCACGGAACTGTCTGACCAATTATTTGACGCAAAAAGGTTCGGAGAACGGCCATGTTCGAATGTAACACCGGCTTTTCATTGATCCAATCACAAGACATGAAAAAGATCGCTGGCACCCTGAAATGATGACCAACCATTGGGGGCGGCTCGACTGATTGGCCGTGCTATGCGAGTGCGCAGTCGAGATCAATCACAGGAAGTGAAGGGAAGTAATATTCATGGAGCAAACATATCATATAAATAGATTCATCCTGTTACACCAGTTTCGTTAGCCATCATTAATCTTTTTTGTATCGTCATCACCCCTTGGCTTAAAAATCGCGTAACACCAAAACTTTACCATGTCTGATAGGCGCACCATCTTGATAACAGGCTGCTCGGATGGCAGTCTTGGCTCGGCTCTGGCACTTGCGTTGAAAGATCGTGGATGGTGGGTCTTCCCTTCTGGACGTAACCTAGCGAAGCTGGGCAAGGTCAAGGAAGCCGGTCTCGAATGCATCGAGATGGATGTTGGCTCGGATGAATCCGTCTCAGCAGCCGTTGAGGAAGTCAAAAGAATCACTGGCGGCTCACTAGACGCCTTGCTCAACAATGCTGGCACTGGCTACAGTATGCCTCTTATCCATGCTGACATCACCAAAAGCCACGACCTGTTTGAGCTCAATGTCTTCTCTATCATCAGGGTGACCCAAGCCTTCGTCCCCCTGCTTCTCAAGTCTACCCACGACGCTTTACTTATCAACAACACATCTGCTTCTGGTCTTCTTGGAGCTGGCATTCCATTCCAAGGAACTTATGCAGCATCCAAGGCTGCTGCTGCCAGTGTGACTGAGAGCTTGAGAGTCGAACTGGCCCCTTTCGGCATCCGCGCCATCAACTTGTTCACTGGCGGCGTCAAGTCAACTTTTCACCACAATTCGCCGGATGCTGAGCTTCCCAAGGACTCGATTTATAACGTCGCCAAGGAGGCTATCGAATCTAGCATGAACGGCAACGAAGTAGGGATGAACAAACCAGATGCGAAGACCTGGGCGAAACAAGTCGCTGGAGATTTGAGTCAACGCAAACCACCTTACCTGATCTTTCGAGGCGGTAGTGCTGGTTTGGCTCGCCTAGGCACTCTGTTTCCGACCGGCACCTTCGACGCGACTGTCAAACAGCTTAGTGGCATAGACGTGTTGGAGAGAAAGCTGAAAGAGGCAAAGTTGACCTGAAGCCTCAGTGATCGGACGAAAGGAGAGGAGAATGTGTAATTAATAGTGCTTTTCATTTTGTATGTTCGGACATTGTGTCATCTACCATATCAGACATCGCATGATCAGTGATGATTCACGTGATGCGCGATGGTGACATAGATGTTACACATGACGAATATGATGAGAGATGTCCGCGTATGGCGTGTTGCGATAAGGAATATGAACTAGATCGATGTCGCTTCTGTTTAATGGATTCTGAATACTTATCTTTCTCATAGTAATAATATCATTGTTGATTTCAGAAATTCATTATGGGAGACTACAACATCAAGTCTGTTGCGGTTGTTGGAGCCGGAGCTGCTGGTGATTCTCCACGTTTTCACCCCGCTTGACGAACTATGGGAGAGCTAATCGTCTATTTTCGTAGGCGCCATTTCCGCAGCCGCCCTCAAGGCAGAGAATCACTTCGACCGTATACGAGTGTTTGAACGGAGAGAAACGCCTGGGGGTACTTGGTAAGAACAGAGAAATTGGGAAGCAAAGATTTTAGACTCATCAGTACTAGGATTTACGATGCCGACCCAACTCTCGCTCCTATTCAGCCTGGGGGCTTCCCAGCAGATATTGATAAGCCACTTGCGATTCCAGACAACTTACCCACCACGACGCCTCCGAATCAGCAAGAGAGATACGCCCATACTCCTATCTATCAGAATCTCACGCAAGTCACTTACTCGATCATTCAAATCCTCGATTACTGACACGAAGCAGAACAAATGTGCCCCAAATCGCCATGTCATTCTCGGACCAGCCGTTCTCCTATGGACCTTTTGTTCCTCATTATGTTCCTCGCCAATACATCGAAACATATTTCTCCACCCAAAAGACTGATGAGTATTTATCTCTAAACACTACAGTAGAGGATATCTCCCAGCTACCTGCCGCTACAAAGGGCGTACTGAAGCCGTGGAGGTTAACATTACGGAAATATGACCCTCTGCGCCACGTCGATGTATGGTGGCAAGAAGACTTTGACGCCGTTATACTTGCCAACGGGCACTATGCTGTTCCCTGGGTAAGTACCTTGAACCGGTGAAGGCAACCACCTGATGATGAATGTGACTAGGTTCCGCGAGTCGACGGCTTGGAGGCATACATGGAGAAATTTCCTGGCAGAGTGATACACTCCAAATTCTATCGCTCACCGTGGATATACGCCGACAAAAGAGTCCTCGTCATTGGAAACTCGGCCTCTGGTCATGATATAGCAGTGGATCTTCTACAGTCTGTTCATCAACCGCTATACCAGTCGCGACGGTCGCGAGGGAGGTTGGATGGCGATGAACCTCCTCTCGGAATGGAGTGGAAGACAGTCATCAAAGAGTACCGACTGGATGGTACAGTCGTGTTCGATGATGGCAGCGAGCTCGAAGACCTTGATCACATCATTTACTGTACAGGATATCTTCCATCTTATCCATTTTGGAACAGCAAAGTAAACGGCCGTCCACTGTTTGACTACAAGAAGAGAAAACTTATCAACAACTACTGGCATACCTTCTTCCAGGACATCCCCAACTTGGCAGTAGTCGGCATGCCTCGCGTCCTGACATTTCGAAGCTTCGAATACCAAGCCATCGCACTTGCACGACTCTTCTCGGGGAGAAACTCTATTTCTCTTCCACCAAAAGAGGAGCAAAAGAAATGGGAACTTGACAGAGAGAAGCTTTGTAGGCAGCAAGGAAGGAAGTTTCACGAGATAGAGTGGGAGACTGGTGAAACTTTCGGATGGTTGGAGGGGTTCTTCAAGATCGCGGGCCTGGGAACATTGTCTGGGGAAGGTAGAATACCTCCTGTGTTGAGCAAAGACCTCATCTGGGCCATTGAACATGTGAGGAAATACCCAGATCCGGGTAAGGATGATCATAACAAGAGGAGGGAAGGGTCGCAATCTGAAAGTGATGGTTGGGATTTGGTTGAAAATACGCATAAGGATCTCTTGTCCTTCATCTAGATCGAAACATGCCAAACATACACAAGTGAGACCGATTTACTACTTCACGTAGCAGCATTCCATCTTTTCTCCCCTTCGGCATTGTGCGGTGACCAATAAAAGTTCCGGAGCCTATCCTTCTCCCTGCGCGCCATCCTTCGGAGCCACTGATGACACGGAAGCTCATCTAGGTCGTCTTCGTGATCAGCTCTGTTGTCAAAGGCAAACCCGTGCATCCACTTTAGGTCAGCTTGAGCCTCGCGCCGACCGATCTGGAGCTTAAGGACAGCACCCCGGAGACGGCCTTTGCTCCAGGGCATTACCTTCCCCGTCTTCTGTCCAAAGATGACAGCCGGTAGTAACTCGATGCCGTTCTTGGGGTCCCATTTTGAGCGCAAGTCCTGTTGATATTTCTACTCTTTTTCGAGGCTATTCTTGAACCTCAGTGCGCTTTTGTGATGGAATCCCTCCTCAAACATCACCCTGTCACCGACTGCCTCGAGGACATGGGTTTTGTAGGCTGATTCAAGATATGTGATCAACTTCTTGCCATCAAGTGGCACAACGGCTGACTCTGATTCCGTGCAGGGATAAGAGTCTGGGTCGTCGCCTTTGCTATACTGGATGGGTATGCCAGCAATCCCGAGGTACACTTTTTTGATACCTTTGTACTCGAGATCGTGGGTGAGGCACTTTTGCAAGGCTCGGAGTGCCTGTGGTGTAGGCACCATGCAAGCAACAGCCTTGATGTTGGTTGGTAGATCGGTGATGCGTCCACATGTCAGTGCAGCGATTGGTATGTGTAAAGTTGTAATACTATTGTCAACCCAGACCGAATGGTATCTTTTTTCGAAAATTCCTCGGATTGTTTTGCAGAATATTCGATGTTTTTTGTCTTTGACAGTCATTCACGATCCACTCTTCATTGCCACGGCCCGAGAATCGTAGCATGCCTCCAGGAGGGGTCGAGGTCCATCTGCCCCCTCTGGCTTTTCCAACCGTAGACCACGTAAGAAGGCGTCATGGAAAATCTTGTAGGCTACATGTGTGTCTTTTTTCTTCGGAAGAGCTTCTTCCCAAATCATCAGCCTAAGCTCTGGTGGTAAGTTGTCGAAGCTCTCAAAATCACTTGACATGGATTGACCCATGATGGCAGCAGGTGATGTCTGAGTGTACAGTGCTGACAAGGGAGACCCAGTGCTCCTGCAAGAGCCGTGAAGGAGCTTTGGTCAAGTTATGATGCAATGTGTGAGTGATGATGATACAAGAGAATAAGACGGGCGTAAGGGGAGAGTTTGCCCTTTTATATAAGACATCTTCTGCTCATTTTTATTCTGACTTTCTGATTCAGAACCTTTAGACACGTAGTGGGCCCTTAAAATGTGTCTTTTTTTTTGTTGTGAGGGTCTTTTCGCCATAGAGTTCTGACAAGTGGACTCAAGGTTTGAATACCAAACTTACGCGATATCATTGAGTCGTCAGTCAGGTGTGTTATTTCCAATTTAGACTTGTGGATGAGAAACTAAATCAGCACAGAGAACCTAGCTGCGCGACATAATTAGGGAACTGAAAGGTGTAAATGAGTCATGCTTCGATTAAGTGTTCAAGCACTGCAGGATGCTAAACTAATGACGGCGTCAAGCCCGCCATCTACATCAGATGATCGCCAAAACGACTCTTTCCAAACTCTTCTAGTCAAGATTCTCAGTCTCGACAGCTCACTTAACAGCGGCTTCGGCCTTTTACAGTGAAGTAAACATCATTGCTGTATTCAATATCCTGGTATATAGGCGCCTCTTGCATCCGCCGAATCCCCAATCATATCTTCTGTATGCGTCTACATGATATAGTCCCTGGTAACATAATTATCAGTGTGCTGAATAAAACGTAAATTAACTACGTACTGCTACTTTGGGGGGGAGACCCTGCACAATGTGCATGTTTTTATAGTCTAGCCCCTAAGGGCACTCGATATCGCTTGAACCTAGTTTTATTTCTTGGATCTCGCACAAGCTGAAGAACAGTAGGGGAAAGATGGTTCGCTGGAGCAAACCCAGGCGAGGTTGTAAAGTCCTCGCAGGTATCAAAAAGGCTTCGTGGAAGTTTGCGGTCTGTCCTCGCGGGGACATCCGTAAGAACCAGCTGTCATGGTTCGAAAGGCACTATGGCTTGCAGACAGGGCAGAGAGATAGAGATATTGCGTGTAGTCCGTGTGATATTTGAGACGGGAAGACTCAATGGAGTGAAAGGCAAGGTATGAGAGGTCAAGCGGCGAGAAACACTCATAAGTCACACAGAAACTCCGTAAAAGAGAAATCTTCAAGCATGCTTTGGTGCACTCGCTCGCTTTCATTCTCAGATTCCCTGGACTGCACTCGCTCGCTCTCATTCTCAGATTCCCTGGGCCATATCATATGAATGCCTCCAAACCTCGGAGACCAAATATGTATTCTCCTCCCATCTCTGTTTGATTTCAAATTCCTGTTTACAAAACATTTGTTAGCAAGTCTCCGGCAGTAAATCATGAAGCTGCTAGAAATACTTACCTGGGAAGTTCGTCCACAAGGCCAAAGTATAAGGTATCAATATCGATAGTACCTCCGTTTCGCCATTTGGTAATGTATTTCCCGACGGTATCTTCGCGCATGGGGTCGTATGTATTACCTATTGTATCGGCTAGGACTTTGATATTCGGTGGGATAGTGATGATCCTGTCGAGATAGCGCGGTTCGAAAGGGATGAAGACGATCTCGACATTGCGATCTATCCAGACTTTCTTTTGCCACGCTTTGCCCGATACAAGGCTCTTTAATGGTACTAAACTTCCATCATTGATAGCAAAGTGACGGGACTCGTGACAGCAGGCCAGAAAAGCTATATTAGCTGTCGCTCGGGGTGTGGTTGCAATTATGTCTTCGCCTCGTTTCAAGTCCCAAATCTCGCATATCTTCGACCTAGGATGTACCTCTTCAGGTAAGGCGGCTTCCCATATCATCAGGCGTATCTCAGCTGGTAGGTTCGGGAAGAGAGTGAAGCAGCGATCTCGGGATGCGGTCTCTGCATCGCTCGCTCGTCTCATCTTGACTGTAGATCACTTCGAGGTTGACAAGAGTTGTACGCGACTTCAACTTGGTGGTGCTTTTTTGTTATCAGAGGTGATAATTTCGGACAGATAAATCATTTTATCCAGTTAATTCAGCTTACAGGCAGATCATTGCATCTTATACTCATCCCATGTGGCGAATTCTCGAGAACATATGTCGGCGAATGAAAGTCAAAGGCGTCTTGAATGGTTCATAACCCAAAGCGTGACAAATCAGCACATCAGAAAATCCGCGACTGTAAAGCTTAATACCTAAATAGGTTTTGACAGACAAATTTTGATTGTCGAAGAAATGGAGCAGGTGTTTTTCTTATACGTCGGATCATAAGTGAGTTAAATGGTATCCTGGAGATTGCAAGGTCTGCTCTGCCTGGCGTAATTGAAAGAGTAAAACCCTGGTGTACTTGGTGTCATAGTCATATTTTTAGGCATCCTTTTCTCAGGTACCACCAAGTAAAAGGTCACGACAGACCACAGCCGACTTAAACTCTCTATAACGGAGTCTTAAACCATCTCACTGGGGCAATGAAAACTTAACGTCGATCCACAAGGTTTATGAGGGTCGGCGCTGTCGAATCAAGTGTGATGAATATTAAATATATATTTGAAGCTACATAATCGTGACAGTCATTAATTGTTGTAAATCGACAGAATATCAGTAGAGTTATCGTACTCCACTCCACACTTTTCAGAGAAGCCGGTAAACTTTTCGACTCTGTCCTGCACATACTCCTCGAAACTCTTTCGGGTGCAGCTTGTTCCGGGTCCGTCTTCGCACGAAGGTAGAGCCTGGGGCGCACTGTTGACTAGAACGCGGTAGTACTCTCCATCTTCATAGCCGTAGGTGTTGGTGCAGTTGAGACGCTCGATGGCGATGTTGCTCAGGAAGGGCAGCACGTGAGAGCTCTTCCAGGCGCGACGGTAGTTGATCTTGCTCAGAGGCATGGTGTCGTTGATCTGAGATTCTGTACCGGCGGGTTCGGAGTTGTTGAAGAGTCCCATAGCGACAAGGACCATGGGAGGCAGTTCACGATGGGTGAAGCTGACGTAAAGCTCTTCATCGGAGTCATCACCAAGGAGGAGACCAGCTGTGGTGTTGAGCCAAGGCATACCGACGTAACCAGAGATCTGGTTGCCATAACCAGCGTTGTAGTGATATCGCACATCCTCGGAGTACTCCCAGCCAAGCCAGTCATCAGGAGTGAAGAGCTCAAGGTTGCAGAACGGCGACTTTCCGCGAGTAACAGTCTCATAGCCACAAAGCTGCTGCATGCCGAAAATATCGTTGACGGTGAAGTTAAAGTCGGAAGCAAGCGCGTTGAAGCGATCGACGATTGGCTTGGCGTACTTCTTCTGGTAGATTTCGGCCTCATCGCTGCCGGTGGAGCCATCGTAGGCGGGGCAGGCCTTGTAGGGAGTCAAGCTGTCGGCACCAGATTCCTCTGACTCGTAAATGCTCTCGACCTTGATCGACTTATCGTCGGACTCAAGACCACGGACAAAAGATTGAGCCGACTTGACGGTTCGTTCGGCGGATGATGTCCAGACCTTCTTGGGCTGCTTGAACTCTGGGTATCGGAACTCCAGATCAACGCCCAATCGCGTAGCCTCAAGTCTTCCCACGTTGGTTAAAAGCGATACCTCAGCATCAGAAATGGGAGGTTCCCAATCGTCCAGAAAGTTCAGATAAGGAATCTTGCTCCAGTCGATCTTGGTCTTATTCTGAACCTTCTCAATGAATGGCTCAATGTACTCCTCAAAGTCAAAATCGTTGGCGTAAATGGCAGCGTGTCGCACGAGATACGCAGCGCGCTCGGGGGTGCAGCCCTGGGGCGCGTCGGGAGAAGCGGGAGGGTCTTGGGGCTCAAAGTAGGGGGCAATACCCGCGAGATGGTGAAGAGGATTGAAGGTGTACTCAGAGTTGAGTGAAGCTGCTGAAGCGAAAGGCAGCAGGCCTACAAGAGCCTTGCTGAGGGTATTTTGACGAGCCATAGTGAGTTAGCGAGAGGTCACAACGAGTCTGGATGCGCCGAAGATCAAAAAGTCAATTCAGTTTCTAGACGTTTTATTTATTTTATGCTTAGTGAAGATATGAGATCATTGGTGATGTTTGTTGTCAAAAGCCCCATGTTTCTTGCGGTGTCTTTGACGTCACAGCATAAAATAAGTCAACAGCTAAACCTGCCTGTATCGGCTCTGTTCCTTGCAGTTCTTGAAGATCACTGTCTCTGATTGGGCCGGGGATTTGCGGCTCCATATTGAAACGCCGTCAGCCGAGGCCGCATTATCCGAGCGAATGGACTTGGCATCATCTCAAATCAAGAATTTGTTAACAAACTCATCGAGATTTACAACGACACGTATATGCAACAAATTGATTGGCTCGTAGACGAGTGCCCAGCTGTAACCGAGTCATATCATTCGTGATCGGGTTGTTGTACAACTCAGACGTGGTCCTGAGCATCATACTCATTTCCTTTCCCTGCATTTGAGTGTTGCCGGCATTCGAGGTCACTGCCGTGGTGAGCAACAAGCTTTGCCAATATCCACTGATTATGTCACGATCTTGGGCGATTCTAGTGTCACTGCCAGGCTTAAAAATTGGGTCATCGATTGAGGCTCTCCAGTTCCCGCGATCGATGACCCCGGATATCTAATTGTGTCCTGGATCTTGTGTAGTACCTGCAAACAAGCAGGCAAAATCACTCTTGCCAAACCAAGTCCTGTCTCTAGTCCAAGCCTTGACAATAACATCTCTCGCCAAACGAGCCATATCTTCCACTTCCTCAGTCGTGCCCAAACCTGATGCCAAAGTACCAAAACTCAAAAGATGTACCCCAACTTGAAGGGCCACTCGCCATGCAGCATCCTCAGTCCGAGGCCCCAGCCCCTCAGCGTAACCTTGAAGCATCCATAGCCTAGCGTCGATGTGTTTGTATTTCCAGAGTACATACATCTCGCCCAGGATGCCGCCGTGATCGAGGCTCGGAACGCCGACCTGAGAATTTTCCCAGTCGATGACATATAAGGTTCTGGTAGTTGCGGATTCAAGATGGACATTTTCCAGCAAGATGCTTTCAACTCATTAATTTGGGATCCAAAGAGCTGGGGATGGACTCACTTCTGGGGGTAATAGTCGCCATGAATCAGTGTCAAGTCTACAGACGGGTCGCTCAGCTCCTTCAGTGCCATGTTTTTGACGAGATGAAGTATATCCTTTGCTTCCGACAGAATTCTAGGGAACTGGTCAACACGATCGATCATCCAATCGAAATTGATCCCATGTTTTAACTTCTGCATGTCACTGCTGCTATCAATCACCCTGTTGAAACCCAATAGCTGTTGTGTATGCTTCTGTTCGAACCACTTCTGAATAATCTCCCTGGTCATGTCATGAAATTTGACCATGTATATTGCCAGCGCTTTGCCCAGTTCGCGAGTTGGGTTCCGTAAGTACTCAGGTGTGGGGGATGGGAAATGGTTAAGAGAGTAGGTCTTGAGATCTACTACATTGGGGAGATACTCTAAGACCAATGTCTTGGTTTTAGTATCGTAGGCATAAGCTGCTGCTGTTCTAACAGCGTATCCAGTGTTTCCAGACTGCATCACGTCTATGGGATTCGTAGACAATTCTGACAAAATTTCTCCTTCAACGTCCTTTTTCGTGTCAGCCAAACCCTTCCTTTATCCATTTTTCACTCACGCATCTGTTAACAGTGATAGCATTGGCGGGGTGACGCGCCATATAAGGCTCGCCATGCTTGACAACGACTTCAGTTGTGCCATCGTCCAGTGGATTGATAAGGTGAGCGCGATACGTAAAATTGGCTTGTCCACCAGCCTGAGGTTCTAGTAAAGACGCTGCATATGACGTGGTGTTGAGCCATGAAGCCACCTGTTGGCTGATTAGATCAGACGTATCTTGTGCGGGCATCTTTATATGAGAAATCACCGACTTGGATAAACTGTTACCGTAAATCTCATCGTCTCGTCCGGTTCAGCTTTTATGGTGCGCTGTTATCTGGATGCCTGGAGTGAGTGGCGTAATGGTGTCAGACTTATTCTTGATGCCTACACAAACACAATCAGTCTAATGGTTGATCACACTATTTGCAGTTGAGACTGGTGGCTGAGAGCTTATTCCGGCAGACAGAACTTAGTTGATCGCACAAAGGGTATATGAGAATTATCAGACTAAGACTAATAGTACAGCTGCCATCTATGATAAGAGGCCCTTGTTTTCAACGTATTACTACTGGAAATTATAGCAAAGATCGGTAATGGGGACCTCAACGTGATACAGATTAGCCTTCCACCACTTTGTCGCAAAGCCCTCCAGATCAAAAATGAAGTCGGACTTGAGAGAAACACCACAATCCTTGGGCTCATTTACGACAGCAAGTTCTGAGCCAGGTGTCGTAACTGGGGCAACCTTTTCGGCGTCCAAAAGATTCACTCCAGCACCACCATTCGAAACATGGGCCGACTGTGCAGCATCTAGAGTGAACTTGTTCACAAATTCAGGAGTAGCTGTGAGTCCGCTGCTGAGATCGACCAGGCCGCCGAGAAGCTTGAAGGTGAGCTGGACAGTAAGTGACGCACTGGCATTCAAGCCGACCTCGACGCTCTCGGTGATGTTGGCGTAAGATGTGTACTGAGGCTCCCAGCCAGTAGCAGCATTCTTGCCCGAATCGAGGAAATCGAGATGGACGTTTGCGGCAGGGATAGCAATACCGGCGCCAGCTCTGACTGCAACGGCGGCTGAGGTATCAACATCTACTCCAACAGCGAAAGACAGGCCTGGTCCTAGAGAGAGGATACCAGGAACTTCGACGAGGGTATATGTGAGGGTATCGGGGTCGTAGAGGATAGATCGAGACCAAGCTGCAGCTACATCGGCGGCCAAAGCGACATCAGCTGAGAAATGGGTATCGAGATCGAAATAGAGATCTTCCATCTACTCAAGTTAGTAAACTAGGCTACTCATATCTCCAGAGTCACGTACTTTGAAGCGCCAAAAGTTGTACTTGGCGCGGCCAGAGAAGGAGACAGTGGAAGAGAATTCTGCCTTCTCGGCCTTGATGGTCACCCATGGCTGTTCCTGGAAAAGGACAGTATCTCTCTCAAGACCAGTGCCGAAGTTGAGAGAAAGACTGGGGTTAAGTGTGAGGCGCTTCGTCAACTTGGTGGCAGGGATGGATGTGAACGACATTTCACAGGTTTCTGGACAATGTTAGTCTTGTCTTTTATTTCATGGAGAAAAACGTGCCAGCAATGTCAGCCAGCTCTTGCTCAGCAGCATGGCAAGTGATGGTCTTATCACCCTTGTCTGTAGTAACGCCATCAACAAGGTAGAAAGCTTGGCCAATGTCGGTCTTGCAATTGCCCATGTTGTTCGTAATGAGAATGAATGGTTCGTCATCTGACCAAGTGTCGATAGCCTTCTCGAAAGCAGCAGACTTTCCGAACTGGACCTTGACGGAATCGGCCGTACACTCGACCGAGACAATAGCGTCAATGTGATCCAGAACAACAGCTGGATGGTTCATGACAAGGTCCATGTCGATGGCCCCCTTGGGAGCGGTTGTGTTGAGCGCAGGGAAGGTTTGGTTTCGGGGCTTCTCAATATCGCCGTAAGACATGGAGATGTTCTTCTTGGGAACCGCATTCTCGGGGTTGCTCAAGTCGACCTTTGCGGGAGGCTTGGGAAGGAAAGTCGCCGTGGTGTTGTGGTGGGCGGAAGTCGAAGACGCGCGAACAGTCGTCTGGTTAGGCTTAGATCGGATATTGGTGGGCTTGGTTTGTACAGAAGTGATTGTCGGAGGCTTGGTCTGAGCAGCGACTGTCTGACTAGGCATCTCAACGACAATGTACTTGACAGTGCAACCGCATGACTCGTCGTGTGCGAGCACGCCAAGGCAAAGGAGCCAAAGGCTGAAAAGAATGGACGAGAACGAGGTTCTCATGGTGGAAAACGACAGACTTGTTGAATGAGTGACAAGGCGATGCCTGGGAGTGAGCGTGATGGGCCGAACATGATGAGAGATGGCATCAAGATATAACAGATCAGCTCAATACCGACGCTAGTGAATAGGGAATAGAGTTCGTCTCCAACGGTGACTTGGCAGCCAACAGATTAGGAATGTAGGTATACCATATTTCCAAAGGTATAACAAACAGTCCACTAGCAGCTCAGCTCTGGACCATTAGAACCCTTAGAGCTGTCAGTATGGCAAATGCCGACCATCACATGCATGGCTCTAGTCGAAATGGGGAAGGTGTCTAACGGTGGGAATAACATCTCAGGTGAGTGGTTACATGGGTTGGTGGCATGCTATAGGCTGGTGGGTTTAATGCGATGCGAAAAAGGGACGAGATTGATAGGCGAATCACGGTTAAACGTTGGCTGCCAGACAATTGATGGTATCATTCGCTTTTGCGACGCGGGCGGTCATAGGTCCGCTGGTGATGAAGCAGGGATGCGGCGCAGCAGGGACGCGCCAAGCGACTCGATTGAGTGAAGCCATCGCGACAAATGTTGAAGACGGTGCTGCATGGAAGTTGCCGTTTACGAGAGATCTTCATTAACTAAGTCGTCTGAACTTCCTCAAATGAACTCGATTATCATGAAATAGGCAGGTAATCATAAAGAAATTGTCACAGCCTCGGTTTTACGCCAAGGCTCAGCCCTGAAGCACGTGTCAAACGTCAGGTTAATCGATCTTCAGACTAGCACAGGGGTATTGACTAGGATATATATAGCTACCGTCAACGGCCTGTCAAGCCATTCCTCTTCTGTATAATCTTTAGCATTCTGTTACGGAAATCCCGCTGATAGTAGATGCAACGTAACGGTGCCCTCGAAAGCTCAACTAAGCCCCATGCTTCTGATAGCGTATGATAAGATGCTACCTATAGCGCTGTAAGTCAGCTATGCTATAACGATGGTCAGATTTCTTCACATAGAGTAAAATGGAGCAATTGCTTGTAGGTCCGAAACGGAATACAAAGAAAGGCCCTGCCAAGAAAAGGTTACAAGTCAAAGCTGGTCTTGAACCAGGGGGAGTGGGATAGATATGATAAGTAACTTTGGGCTATGGAGAACCACCAAAAGGGAACCCGGTATTTGGCCAAGAACAAGAACGGCAATATCTTTGTCTCGGCATTTCTCAATCGGCCCCTCGCCAAGATTCTGTTCTCTCGGGCATGCCGTCCCTTTACTATCAGTAGAAGGTTTCATGAAGTCCCTCACAAGTCTTGCCAACCGTTTGCACCTCAAGATGAACTCATTCTTCTCTTGGTCTCTCCTTTCGAGATCGCTCACTTGAGTCTCTGGCACATGAGAGAGCTACATTATATACACGCTCAAGGTGCAACGCAGAAACCCTCTGTCACTGACTCGCGGTCCTTTCAAATACAGATATCCCACTTACAACATCCCGGCAACTAGAATTCGACCCGTCTGTTATGCCAAGTCGCCTGATGCGCGGGCCCATGGTGAAGCTTCGGCAGATGAACAAATCTGGCATCATTTCATACACTTGACGGCACCCAGAAACATCGCATGGCTGTGCTGCTTGTGTCTGGCTGACTCGTACGCAATACATCCACTCTGGATACAACTCCTCCATTTTCTTAATGTCATCTGTACGGGGGTTCCCCCTTTTCGTTAACTATCTAGTCACCTCACTTTGAACTTGAGCGTATTGGGCTTCATTGCTTAAGCCTCATTACTTTAATCAGAGGTGGTTTCCATCTCCTTACCAGCTTGGAAGGAGTCTGCTATTTAGACAGGTTCAAACCCTTCGCTGATCTTGTGCGTTATGTGCTTTATCGTCTTTGTCTTACATCCGTTCACCCATGTGAATAAGACCAGGTTTGCCCTTCGGGAAAGTGTTTGACTGGTGGCATTGTTGTCTGATCCTTTTTGGAAAGGACGCCTTTCCCATGTTTTTCGTTCCTCTTTGCTTTTTTGCCTTCTCTCAATAAATACCGTGTTCTCATTCGTCACTTGTGTTTGCAGCCTAAAGGTGAACCTTATAGGCCGCAGCCATCTCCATAGCCCTCTCTCGATGCATCGTCATCCGCATTATTTCTCACACCTCCTTAAGGGCATGATGAGTCTGGCTATAGTGCCAACAGCTCTCAAGCTTATATCGCCCATTTACCAGATATGTATTACTTCCCCGATACCTTCAGTATGTTTAATGAGTCTTTTCGATTCGCATGTGCTTCGTGGTCGGCTTTCCTGATGCTCTCAGAGCAGGTGTAGGAGTAGGTGGAAAGCAAGGTTTGGGTCGTATATTGTTTGCCAACTTTGCGGTTGGCAACTCAACTTATCCTTTCCAGATTTCGAATAGTACTTCTAGCCGTCGCGGTCTGTTAAGATTTTCAACGGTAGAAGTCATTTCAAGATATGAACCAGGCTAAAGCAAGGCCTACCCTCGAACAGTCTCGAGTACGTCCTCCAGTGGCTTCATATTTCACAGACTTATCAAGGCTGTCAACTAGATCCGCCTTCGCACTATCCTGAGGCTGGAGTAGGAACTCTTTATTCTGCATTCTTGCGGCTCGAGGCCTCGGTATGTCTCCTTTCCAGCATAAGGTCAAGAAGCTAGCCTCAGTAGACTGTTCCCTAAAAAAACTGTCCGCGAAGTCCAATCTGTTGAAACAACAGTGTCCCTGCTCTGGGAGACCTCCACAGTAACTGCTTTATGTTCCAGGGCCAGTTATAGCAGTAAAGTTTGTTTGTGGAAAGTCTCCGAGAGTCACGCATCACAGAACCAAGCTTAAGCCATCAAGAGCCTACGTCTTTGGTACAGTATTGTTGTTGAGCCAGCTGTCCCGTTCGCGACGAGGAAACCCCAACAGCAAAACTCGTATCAGGAGCTATCTCAGCTTCTATCAAACGTACTCTACTTCTAAAATCACTATATTCCTCATACTGGGACTTTTTCTAGCATCGCGGTCCTCACTATGATATTCCAGATGCGTCAGTGCCAAGAAGCTTGGTAACGGACAACCAAGAGCCAGCCGATGCTACGTATCAAGTATAGCATTACAATAGTAGGTGAAGTCGTCTTCCAGAGTCCTATTAATTCCCACATGGGCCGCATCAGTTATAGTTTGCGTTGTCTACGACATAGCTACCAAGAATTGCAGCGCCAAGTCCTACTCTGAATTGGTTATATAGGTGGCTGGCAATGGTGGCCTTATTTTCACTGGAACATCACGGAACGTATGAGCAAACAGTTTTGCAGCTACGCTCCCTTGTGAAACACAATACCAGAGAAAGATGGAAACAATCTACCTCGCGTCAGTTGCTGAGCATCGACACGTAGTGGCCTGACAAAATGCTCAAGAACGAGACCCCCATGACGCAATCAAGGTACATCCCGAATTGGAGGTTGCAGAACGACCTCAGCCTGAGGTGGGGGTGACGCGTCTCGCTTTGGTCCATACATCACTGTGACGGTTCAGTGAGTGGGTGAAGGAACAAAGAGGCGCAAAGAACTGGTCATACTTGGTCGTCGCTTAGGCAGGCAATCCTTTGGCACCGCCAAGGCCTTAACGAAGAGTCCAGACCTCGTAGCATGTACGCATTGTTGACATATGCATCACCGCCTCATCATATCTATGACAATCGATACAGTATGTAGCTGTATGAGCTCGGTGAGAACGCATAAGAAATAGAGTTCGCCATAGGGCTGATATACATGTTAGAAGAGACGAAAAATGGTGGATGATCACCTTGGCAAATCTGCAATTCCATGTTGGCAATCTCCACAGATTTATCTGGTGGTGCGTGAGCAGACTTGGCGTTGCAACTGTGCGACTGTATTAATTAATGTGGCAACCATCCACGTGAGCATTTGTTGTTCATGCACTGTATTACAAGCCTTCTCCGCACTCAGATCTAGAACTGTCTGTGCCACGACTTCGCATTTAATTGACAAGCTTTGTGTCTGAATATCACGAACATTCTGTCTGATCTGAGATGAGAGGGCCCACCTGTTTTAATCGCCGATGTCTGAGACGCAAACAAGTTTAAAAAGAACTCACTGATCTACAAGCTCATGTCCTGAACCTGTTCTTTCACTGAGTGCGGTACCAGCGGCAGTGGAGAGCTCTGGAGAGAATCAACCAATTGTGGCGCAGCCTATGACGCATTGACCAACAGGATGTCAGGGAATCGAATCTTCCATTGAAAAATAACTCTAGATTTAGTGGCCCTCACCCCTGCTAGGCCCTGTAACCCCCCCTCCCCTTTAACCAGAAGAAAAAAAGTCTGTTGAAATCGTGGGTTCCTTCTTATGCTTGTTTTAGGGGGGCGCTCGCCTGCAAAAAGTCCAATCATTCCATTCCATCGTGTCAAACACTGGACATCACTTCGCCTCAACTTGTCTCCATCTTTCTTTTCCATCCGCTCTTTTGCCGTCCTTTGTTTCCTTCGCGGCGCTGTCTTTTTCTCTACCTCCTTGCACTTCTAGCACCACCGCTACCTCAAAACGAGCCGAGCCCGATTGCGGCCGCACGAATCGAGACACGTCTTCTCCTGCTCTTCGATGTGAGGCTCGAGCCTCCTCTGTCTTTCACTTCAATTCTCTTCGCCAGCCAACGCGGCTCCCTCATTTCAAGATGCGCGTTTCCAACATGCGCTTGCCTAACAGCTTGCGCAACTTGAGCGTGCGCCTCTCGAGCATTCGCATTCCCCATCCTCACCCACGGCGCATCATCCTCTACGTGACGACAACAGCCCTCCTCGTCGTCATGATCCTCACCTTCACCATGAGCGACAGGCTATTTGGCAATGGGCGTTCCGGCTACGATCCTCTCCTCTCTCGAACCAACGATTACCGCCTCCTCACGAGTACACGGAATAACTTGGGTTTCTACAACTCTATAAATGTCAAGAAGACGGGCCAGAAGATTATGAATCCTACCCTTCTTGAACTGCCAAAAGGCAGCAAGCACGACTTCCTCGTCATTGCGCGCGCTCCCCACGTCGATCAAGATATCAAGGGCAAGAAATACAGACGAGCGCAGCAAGTCGCCACCTTCGTTAGCCTAACATGGGATGCATTCGGCCGGCCGGAGCTCACTGCGGACAACGATTGGCATAAGATGCTCGTAGAGGACTTTACAGAAGCTCAAGGTCCCGAGCACCACTGCAAGAATCAGCCCGACATGGATAAATACATTGGTCCTGAGGATATGAAGCTCTTTTGGAGGAAGAATGGCACTCCTATGCTCATCTTCACCCACCAGGTTGATGACGAGAACCTCTGCGAGGGCATGTACATTGTCGATGCACGTGCAGCTGTACCGGAGCTTGTCAAGCAGATGGGCAAGCACGCGAAAGAACTCCCTGCCATCGAATTCGACAAGCCCGTCCTCCTCCGTCGCCAGCCCCCCGAGGGCCAAGAATCCGACGCCCGGTACCAACGCGAGAAGAACTGGGCTCCTGTCTACAATCCCTTCAGCGCAGATGATGACGAGATGATGTTCATGGTAGAGCCTAGCCAGCTGTTCCGCTTCAACTCGACCGACGAGCCCGTCCAGAACATGGAAGCTGAGCCCGAATCCGCCGTAGACGAACCGTTCCCTCCCGACAACGAGAAGAAGACATGGCACTCTGCCGAAAAGAACTGCATGAACGACGTCATGCTCACCGACAAGCGCGTGCATCAGTCGACGCCCATGCTCAGCCTCACGCTCTGCAATCGCGGTACTTGCGAGCCGATGGAGAACAACACGGTCATTATGGGCATGGTGCAGATGCGCTACGATCCTCCTCAATATACAAACACGTGGTACGACCACCGAATAGTTGTCTATTCACCCGTCGCGCCATACCACATGATGAGCGTCAGCAAGAAGCTCACCTACCATGGTGAGACCAACAGCAGATACATTTGGACAGGAAGCATGGTTTATCACGGTGATCAACCGACGCAGAGGAGCCACGGGTACTTGGACGACGAGATCTGGCTGAGCTTTGGCATTGGCGACTCGTCGCCTGGATGGTTGGACATCAAGGCAGAGGAGTTGGTGCTGGACCACTATTTCTGCCAAGGGGCGACACCGGGGTATCGGAGCAGCATCAAAAAGCACGCGCAATGACGAGAACACGAACAGAAAGAAACAATGTAATTGGTAATACGGATAGAGTGGCATCGTTAATTTTTGCAGTTGTATTACAGCACGGCATACATATCACCTGTGGATAATTCAGGATTACTTGGAGTTGCGGTAGAATAAGGAAGGGCATCTAGAGAATTGATTGAACTGAATTGACATTGACATTGACATTGTGACTGACTGATCAGATCATGATCGTGGTGTTGAGTGAAACGCTGGAGGTTGTGAGCCCCGCAGCGCAATTCATTGCTTAATTTCCAGTGATGGCTTGGCAGGGGATGATGAAATGGATGCTCTGGCAGCGATGGATTGGAAGGACGTGCCTAAAAACTTGGCAGCTGGTGGTCATTGGTGGGACCGTAATTACCTACAGGGGATAAAACAGGGCGGCGGGGCGGAAAGGAGACGGAGGGGGAGGGGGAGGACGCTGGCGGTGTCAGCGTCGGGAGTCGACGTTAGTTGGCGTTGGTCTGTGGTTTTGGGGGCCGTAGGGTAGGGCTGAGGATGAGATGGACAAGACTTGGATCTTATGAAGATCTGTGAATAACTTTAATTCGAAGATCAATGGAAGATTATATAGTCATTGCTGCAACATATACTGGCCTTGTAAGAGGGTCATATGCTTTCGTGTTGCAAAGTTCGAAGGATTATTCATGCAGCTATCTTTTGTATCCAAGTCAGCATGCAACTGAATAACTACTACTCCGTACTTCACACATTCACCTCGGGCTCAGGTGTTGTACCAGCCAACGGACGGTCGGACAAAAGAGTCACTGGATACCCTTAATACAGGATCATACTGAATAAATTTTAATAACAACATACTTCTGTTTTACACAGGTCTTCGGCGGGCGCTGCCTCAATATTGTTGCGCCGCTGAGTGTGAAGCCAATTGTGACGCGTCTCAGTCCCTCATGGCGCGCCTCATTTTATGCGAATGTGTCAGTGTCTGCGGCCGCAAACCAAGATAATGCTTCACTAGCCAAGACATCTGGTCATGAGTTGGTTATCACTGCGCCATCCTCAAACCAAGGATGATGACGACTCATCTGTGGCGCAATCGCAATCTTGGCAAATCCCATCTGACATGTCCCCTCATTTCATGCTGAGCGCGTCGGTGAACAGTCAGCCTGAGCAAGCCCGAACTCATCGTCATGGTCAATCGCGGAGGTCGCAGTAAAGCGTGTAGGACATGCAAGCGAAGACGCGTAAAATGCGGTATCGTCTCTATGGATGTCGTTTAGGAGACGCGCTGACTGACGCTCATCGTAGATCACAGCAAGCCGCACTGTCAGCGATGCGAGAAAGCTGGGATAGCCTGTGAAGGCTATGTCACGTACGGCGAGTTTGTTGACGAGACATCGCGTTTCTCCAAAGATAAATCGCCGGTGAAGGACAACCAGGTCCAGGTCCAACTGGCAAGCCCGTCTCCCGAGGCCACTGAACGACAAATATGGCATCCACCACCACTGTTACTGGATCAAGATGCCGTAATTCATGCTCACCTACTATCGCGGATCAATGAAGTTACGCCCTTGATGGCCAACCTCGAATCCATCACATTGTCGGATTCTACACGTTCTCTTGCAGTGCGGGCATTAGCAGCAGTGTACTTTGGCAAAACAAACGGCGATAGGCGAATCTTTGACCTCGGAAGTAGGGAATACGTCAAGGTCTTGAACAGAGTGCAGCTTGATCTGGCGAGTTCAACCGCCGTTCTTGAGTGGGATACGCTTGCGAGTGTAATTTGTCTATGCATGTTTGAGAACATCGTCTTTACGGACAAGACGGGATGGTTGAAGCACTACGAGGGAATAACTCAGTTGGTAGGTTCTGTGATGCACCATGATACCCGAGTCCATATACTAAACCGTTGATCGAAGGTCAAGCTGAGAGGACCGTGGAGACACCAAACAGTTCTGGAAAGGGAACTTCTCAGACAGTGCCGGTTCGAGATAGTATGAACTGCTTCTCCCAGAATGGAACATCGCTGACTGGCGTAGATATTGTGCGCACTGATAAAAAGAAAGCATTGCTATCTGACACTTCCAGAGTGGCAGACCGTCCCCTGGCCGTCGACTGTGCCAAAGACAGCTAGTGATGCCTTGCACGATATCTTTGCCCGCGTTCCCGGTCAGTTGCATGACATGGATCGGGTAGAAAGAGGTGAAGTTGACTACAAGTTCGCCGAAGAGCTTCGGCAGCAAGTCGAGATTACATTGTCCGATCTAGAAGACTGGGAGCAGTTCTATCAGCACCCTCGGCCTCTAACTGGCTGTCTTTTCACTTCAACACAAGACAGCACTTCGCATCCGGTCAGAGACAAAGCCCTTCTTGCATTACAAAGAGCAATAATACTCTGTATGACGGGTCTATGCACATTCTTCAACATTCCTCTAGTGGCCGAAATTCCTGCTGTGCTCGAGGACCGGAAAGTAGTCCGGAAAGCTATTGCGGCTGAGATATGCCAACTGGCAGCGTCGTGTCTTGGACACGAGTCTCACAGCACGGAGTCATTACTCTTCATATTTCCGCTCCAAATAGCCAGTATGAACTTCGAAAAGGGCAGTGTAGAGGAGAAGGGGGCTGATGAGATCATGAATGGGGTCATTGCTGGGACATATGGATTTGAGATTGGGAGAAGGCGGGAATGGAAAACATCGAGCATAATTTTAATCAAATAATATATACATCTATAAAGTGATATCAAGGGAAAAGTCTAAATAGTTCGAATCATGATCCACTCCAGTTTAGCCACCTTCTTCTCATCTTTCTCATCCTTCTTCTCAGCCTTCTTACTCACCTTGGCGATCGCCTTACCATGCTTCTCTATCAACCTGGCACGATCCTTCTCAACCTCTTCCAGGTCCTTTCTTCGTCTCTTTTCAACCTCGCCGGCTTTCTTCTCACTCGAGTCGATGAGTTTCTCCTCTGCTTTGATGTTGATCTCCGTGATCCTATCCTCCAACCTCGCGATCTTGGCCTCGATCTCAATCCGACTTTCAACGTCGGAGTTATACTGCTCATCGATAGAGGCAACAGAGCGATCAAACTTTTCAGCTGCCTTTTCGCGCTTCTGGAGACGTTTTTCTTGCTTCTTGTGTTTTTTCTTCTCCTTGCCGGCTTGTTTGATGGCAGCTTGTTTTGCGCTGATGCGATCCAGCATATTGGAGTGTCTGACCGGTGGCTCAACGTCAAAAGACAAAACTTCAACATGCGATGAGATTTCTTGTAGCCGCTGTAGTGGATCGAGACTCTTGGCCGTGGTGTTGAGTCGTTGCATCACTTCCTCGTCCTTCATCGTCTTCATCACCAAACCATTTGGCGCGAAGATGTCACGATTTACCCTCTCGAGTACCTTTCTCTCACGAAAATATGCGGTAGCAGCAGTTCCAGTACCCGCAGCCAGTCCAAGACCTAAGGAAACGCCTTGGGCGATTTCATTCGGGACAAAGCCGAGGCCATCGCCTGCGACTTCCATTGCTTTGAATGGCGCTGGCTCAGCGAGTGCGATGTTTAGGGCATCGATGATGACCATGAACTCTTTTGAAGAGATGCCATAGGAGCCGAGGATAGGGGGATAAGCTCGATGGTATGGTGGAGTTACCTCCAATGACCCAGTGATTGAGGTTGAAGGGATGAGAATGGGGCGCGATGGAGATAACATTGGTCTTTCCATGGGAGGCGAAGGGGGTAGTATTTGTGGAAGGTAAATATGGTCGCTCGGCTGGTATATGTAGTCGTGATGAGGGATTGTTTCAGCTGGTAATTCCACTGGTAAGGCCTGTTGTTGATAGTCAAGTTGATGGGGATACATTCTGACTGAGACGTGAAGATTGGATACGTAAAGCAATTTAATCCCGATGAATTTAATTCTGAGTTATGTATGTGGCAACTCTCATCTGGGCACAACACCTGTCTTATAGTTGACCCTCTGTCGCATGTTGGGCGTTCTTCATGAGGTTATTCCCATTGGGGAACATTGATCGAGGTGGAGGCTGTCACAGAGCAGTGCCACTGAAATACGGCGCTAAACCGCGTTGAGTTCATTGCGCGAGCCGGACTGCGCCGTCTTACAGCATGCATCAACAGAAGGCCATTGATCGACTGTGAGCGGAAACCTTTTGATTTCCAGTTTAACACCTAGACAGTAACTCTATATAAGGCGCATATCTAGGCTGATGAGCATGCTTTTGGTAATCGCTTGGAAGTCGGCCCGTATAAGGTAACGGGCATGTTGACAAATCCCGCGACCTAACTATGTAGCGGGATGGAATAAAGGTGCCAATGGTGTACCTCGAAACCACTGCTTTTCCCTCTCCCCGCCGCCAACAATAAAGTGCGTCGAGATCTTCGCTGCACTTAAAATCTGTTCTTCGGTCCCTTTCAAGGCATCCGATGGGGCACGGCGATTGTACCAGCCCAGGAGCTGCGCGCCAGTGTGAATAGCCGTTCGGAAAGCCATTTCGTCGCCAATCTCCCCATAACCGTCAATGAACCCTCTGATCATCGTCAAAGCGATATTGGAGCCGTGGAAATGATGCGCCTCATACAGATCGCCTATCATATGTCCCAAGTCGTACGCCCGATGGCCAAATTGGCACATTTCCCAGTCAATAAAGATGATGTCTCTAGCGGTATCACGACCGATTGGAGCAGGGTATTTTGTTAGTATAACACTAGGTAGTAATCAGTTTCGCTGCATACGTCGGGTGAAGCGTCCCTGTAACTCACTTTCCCATCCAGCAATCTCCATGGATCATACCTCGATCTGGTCCTTCCCTACCGCTAGTCAGATCATGAAGCTCGAGTTCTGCTCGCTCTTTGACCCTTTCCAGAGCCCTGATGTTCTTTCCTAGGATACTGGGAAAGTTCTTCAAGATTTCTATGAGTGTGCCATAGGTAACCTTATGCTTAAGTCTTTGCATGGGTTCGTTGCAGCCAACCTTGCTTCGGAAGTCTGCTTGCTGAGGTTCTGAGGCCCATTCATGGAAGTGACGCAGCCAGTTTCCAACCTCCTGGCTAGTGAACAATGCCTGAGATTTCGTCCACAAGCCACTCAGCTCTGTTGAACGTATGATAGATGCTATGTCTGTTGAATGATGGAAGTCTTGTTGTACCGCAATACCTCTATGGGCATTGAGATCTAGAAAATAAGTAATAGGGATCTTGACTTTCATAGTCACCAGTGATGACTTATTCAAGTACTCCAGCACGGTATTCTCGACAGACTGTATAGAGAACAGGGTTAGGGGACAGCTATTGTCTGGCTTATGCACATCGCCTCCTTGGCTTTGATGGGAAAGGAGATTAGATGTGGACATACGCAGCGTGATAAGTCGAGTTTAAACCCAGCATTTCCTGGTACATGACCAAGTGAATATTTCACGATAACACTCTCCATATCCCAAGCATCGTCTCTGGCGGGCATGGCGTGGATAAGAATACCTCGATAGACATAGTTGGCGCTGCCACCGCTCAAACGTATGAGAGATGAGCAGGCGAATGCCGTGTTCTCGAGCTGCTGAAGAAGGTCTTGCTCCTGCATGTGGTCGCGGGTGACTGAAAACTTTTTGGGTAACTTTAATTTTGGCCAGATCAAGGTCAGTCCTTTTCTCACTTGCAGTATTTGCCGATTGACTCAGCATGGTCCTGAGTCAGCGAATCACGTCACTGGTGAGAGTGCTGACATAAAATGGGACAAAAGTCTGTTACCTAATGTATCCAACGTCAGATACTATGCTATCTTACAGCTTTGAAATTATATTCAATCCTTCCTATAGTGCATAGTATGAGAAACCTTTCTCTAGGCATAAGGCCTGTCGATTCAACAGTCCTCTCAGTGCTTGTATATATCCTACTAGCGGCCAGTCGGAAGAGCTGGAAGTTTCTTGCCCTTTACACCTAATAGGACAGGATATCCAAGATCCTTGCGGATTTCAATGGTCGAGCCAGAAATGCTGACCTCGTCTTTACTTCCACCCCCAAACCCAACCTCCAATCCGAAGAAGCTCACTGATCCGCCAGTACTCTTGGCCTTGTGTGTTATATCATAGACGCGCTCGGCGAGATTGGCTTGTAAGGACAACTTCATGGCCACCTTGTAAGCGAGAATGACTTGGTCGACTCTAGCCGCAGGACCAATCTCACGAGCTACTTCGGGCCGGAAATTACGGTACTCGTCCATAATGTTGGGCATATCCCAATCACCCGGCTTGACGGTAAAGACACCCGCTTCGGCTGCTGACAGCTGCACTGAGAGTTCAGAGCCCGCCTCTTGAGCCGTGATGAAGTCCTCCTTCATCTGATGATCCTGGGTGTAGATCGCCTTGAAGAAATATGCGAAGCGTGAATTGGCGTTCACATTGACGAACCCCAACTTGTCCCAGTGCTCTGACTTGGCATCATTGATGTTGAAGGTCAAGTTCAGCTTGTTCTCGCCACCGGCGTCCCTAATCCACTTACCGACTGTGTCTCTGTAAGAGTTGTCGATGGTATAGGCAGGTCTCGGCAATTTAGCACTCTCCTGGGAGAGGTCAGAAGAACCGCTGGTGATGGTGCCAAACCTTAGGACACATGGCATGTTGAAACCAGGATAGTCTCTTTGCATTTCACCTGCGTTGGACAGTTTCTGCCTCTGTCTATTGAGCTGATCAGAACCAGGGCCGGCAATCTGAGCAGTTAGGGATGCTTCAGTAGCAGCGGCGGCTTGCTTCTCTCGAGATAGAAATTCAAAGCTCGGGTACTGTACGCCCGATAGATTATTAGTGCCTTGGTCTGCGATAGGATGGGTTCGATGGAATGAATGCACAATTATCTTACATTTCTTGGAACCCACTGTCCGAAAGACATGTTGCCTTCATCTTCGTCTGCTGCGTAACTCTCAATTACTCTCTTGCTCAGCTCTGCATGTTGTACACTGAGCTTTCTGACTTTTGCTCGGATGTCGTCCAATCGTTTCTGGGCACCCACATCTCGATTCTGTCCGAGCTTTACAGCCCCAAGAACTCTATTGCTCACGTTAGTTGTCGTTAAATTAATATCACGCAGGGCGTCTTACTCTTGAAGTCGCTGAGAGTACTTATTGTCTCCAGAAGCGAACACAGGAGCATCCAGCTGCATGACAACATCGCCAATGTCGTAAACCCCTTTGTTGGTGATTTCCTGGAGTATATTGTCACCAGCAGGAATGCCCATCACCCCGATGGGAGCGGCATAGAAGATCTCATTCTTTGTGTCGAGATTGCTAAAGAACTTTGTCTGGAGTGCTTTGGCGTAAGCCTTCCAGAGATCTTCGTCCTGCTGGGAAGAGGCGGTTGGTCTGCCACGGCTGGGGCGAGGAGGAGCAGGCATGGTTGGAGCAAAGGAGACACCGATCTGAAAGGTATCTTGGTATGAGATTTCCTACGGAGATCCTAAACTCCAAGGTAAAAGTGCAAGAAATAGCCAGGAAGAAGTTTGAATGCGTGTGCTCTTCGAATAGCCTCGCGGTACCCAGGTTTTATATCTAAAGGATCACAAGAGGCCTCATGGTCCAGACCAGCACGAGACAATCCAGAACCAGTTGATCTGTCTCAGTATACCAACCTAAATGTTCCAGCTATGGCGTCTACTGAGCAGCTGAACCCCTCAATTGGGTTTCCAAGATCGTACTCGAAACCTTTTCGGCCGACTATTAATAAAGTGGTGATCTAGACCCCGACTATCGACAATAGTCAATGTGAAATATTAACTTAGTGGCCAACCTACTGGGTGTTGTGCCTCTAAAAAAAAAAAGCCAGTCGCTGATTTGGTCTGGAAGAACGTTGTCTAATTGGATACCAGACTTCCAGTAGCGCAAAGATGGGAGCTGAGGGGACGATTGTGATCTTGAGCCCAAGATAGACGGTACTTCCTACTGGGTCTAGTTCACGTGCAAGAAGAAGTATTTTCGATCACAGAAATTCACTAATCTGGATCTGGGGATTGTATCACGCCTGCACCTCTAAATCGTTAGCCTGAAGTTCCACGCAAGCCGCAGTCGTTCTAGATTGATCAGAAGGTCATGAGTTCAGTTTCAGCTGTTGAGTCTACTTCTTCGCTGCATGAACGTCTATCTCCTCTGGTAGTACATAATCCACTCACGGAGGATATAGGCGAGGTCGAGGTAAGCTTTAGCTCTCAGCCAGCATGGGCACTTGATATACTTAAGAAATCATTATAGAACTAATTCATGGCTATCAGTTTACCATAATTCTCTCTTGTGAGCTTATGACCGCGTGTAAAGACATTAATGCGAAGTCTCGCAATGAGCGCTTCCCTAACCATATAGTACTGACACAAATACAGATGAGGCCCGGGCAAGATTAAGCCGATTCGTCTGGCCGAGGGTTCAAGATCAAGGCATATCAATCTGTCTGGTAACTAACGATAGTGAGAATGAGATTAAACACTTCTAGTTTCGTATGCGTCCCAGAATTGTATATCATGGCTAGAAAAGGTCAGCATCGCCACCAAATGCTCATAAAACATGAGGTGCAATTTTTTCATGTGATTTTGTGCCAAGATTAACCTTTATGGTTCGAGATAGGATAAGTAAGGCTGCGTCATGTGATGTCTAGGTTGACAGTCTCAAGTCGTTCGGATGGAGAGGTTCATAAAAGATCACGATATGAACTTTGAAAGATAATATTAGAGGAGTTAACTGTAGGTCATGAGAAGAGACTCTCGATACCTCGCATCGTTGGCAATACTGATTATAGAAACATGTTACAGGCTCACACGCCCCAAAATTTGCATGTACCTGTCGCACGGAACCACGGAACCGTTCAGTTCAAATTCGTTGGACTGGACTTGTTTCAATTGGTGTTTAAATCAGTAGCAAAATCGAAGACCGGTATCAGCTAATCGTGAGTGCAGTCCGTGAACCGCCCGGAATGGTCTCCTAGGGGCTTGAATCTGCAGTCTCCTTGATGAACTGAGACATGCATCTTCACTGTAATAAATTTCTCCGTTACGCAGTTGTTGGACAAGAGCATGTGAGATTCTCAACAAAAGCTTTGATAATGCTAACGGTATTCAGTAGGTGGTTTGAGCCTGATGAAGCTTTGAACCCTACGTAACCTTCGTCAGCCTCAGGTTAATCAGCTGCACATGGATCCGTGATCGTAACCCGGATCGCCAACCGTCTCAATAACAGTAGTGATCATCAATCCAATTCTGTTCCTTGCTTGAGGCATAGTTTTGGATAGTATGCAAGCCGTAACTCCCCTGGGGAACTGAGAAACACGGGTGTAGCCTCACCGTTACATGTGCCATGAATCAGGTATCTGCTTTTGTGTGGGGTCAAGTTAAAGTTTAAAGGTTACCGCGGCATTCCATATTGCTTTACATACAATTACTAGGATGAGGATGTTGCAGTTGGCCATTCAGGGCTTTTGTTGATGTGACCAGGAGGCGGGGAATTGTGTGGCCTGCCCCTTTTGACCATGCACAAATGGTGTTTCTATAATCTTCGACTAAGCAAGATCGACGGGAATGAGACCTCATCGTAAGCAAATTGCGACTACGATTAGTTGTTATCATGGTCATGTTAGCTTACGGGCTAGAAAGTCGGCCATGGTTTACTACTGAACCTTTCGCTGTTACTAAATCCCGAACCTGGTAAATCTTGTTGGATGGAAATTTCATTACCCGGTAACAAATACGGTATGATTTCCGAACAGGCTGAGCTGAAAATTGCCTTATCTGATTCTCATTTGTCATAAAACATTTCCCAATCCCCACACAAAACATCTTCAACAATTCCCTGTCATATCTGACAACTTCATATGCCGGACCTCGGTCGTGAAACTGGGGAAGCTAGGGAGGCTAGGGAGGTAGGGTAGCAGTCCTCCGCGTCACTAGGTGCAAGGTTTACGTTTACTATACGCAGTATGTATTTATTTCTTCAAGATCATGCGATTGTCCCAATCTGATCCCAAATTGGACTTAGCTAGAGGATCAATAGTGTCGATAGTTGGTCTCGATTAATTCCGATTGGGTTTTTGTACGATGGAGCTAAAGGCCCGAATGGTTTAAGGTCTGTTACCGTGAGCACGTACTGCAAGTCTGCAACACGTACTCCGTATGCTGCCGTGGATGAAGGTGATCGTCCCGTGTTAATAAATTGGCAACAGAACGGCGCCTCCGCGTGTCGATGCCGAGCAAGGGCCTGGAAATGATCGACAGGCCCCAGCCCGATCCTTGACGTCGGCCAACGTTCCTCCTGGGCATCTGTTCTCGGAACCTAAACTATTCTGGCTTGATGCCTGAATATTGCTTTTTGGGATCGATAGCCTACATTTGCTCCAAAGATGGGAGCGAAAATGTGATATCAGGAATATCCAAGCCAACATCATGTAGGTACTGGAACATCAACTCTTGTCAAGCCCGTTACAAAGCTGCCGAGTTTTCTGTTAAGCTCCGAAAGTTCAAACTCTGTTAAATGGCCTACACGCGTTGCCTTCCACGTCAGTGCACTTCAGACTTTTTCCAAGGCGTTGAGGTCACTGGATTGGACTGTGTGACTGTGATATTACCCCAAGCGCGCTCGCCCTGAAAAAGCCGGCCCCTGTAAGCTGCCCAAAACTAGCGAACCTACAGCACGAGCAGGGCAAGGGTAGCATCTCAACACCCAAACGGTCGGTTGAGTCTCGACCCGGAACAATGAACCAGTAACCACAGACCAAATCACGCGACAATGGCAAGATCGACACTAAGTGAACGGTGGAAATTTGAAACAATCTAGGCGAAGAGACGATGGGAAAATGGCGGCGGACGGTTCAAAAGGCTCAGGCTCGAGTTGGACAATAGAGTTTAAAGCTAAACGCCGGATCGCATCAGCCGCTTCACCAGATTGTTGCACTACTAAGAGCGCTATCAAATGAGATGCCCTCAATACTGATGAATAAGCTGGGAGATCATGGAGAACCCTTGTTCTGGAACATGGGGCTTGGATCCTAGTGACACGCTTTGACTGCTACAGTCTCCAAAGCCTGCAGTAATATTTGGGTTAGTCGGCATTCAATGACCAACAATAACTCGGCATTCCCGGTCTGACTTCCTTACCAATGTCCAAGATGAAACGAGTGCTTCTCTTCTTGGCACACCTCGCCTTGCCTTCACCGTAACGATGCAACCCCGTCCGTCTTCAACATGCTAAACGGTCCGTGGTCAATTGTGGCTGCTTACCATTTTACGTGCTTGCACATGTTCCGATCGCCAAGTCTAGTACTCCGTAAACGGCTCAACAATTCTTTATCCATTAGCCTCCTCCCAGATGGTCTTTGCTCCTCAATTTCCACGCATAACATAGCCTAGACCTTCCAGCAATGGCTTAACGTCGCCCACTGTCGGAACATTCTACCCCTGGATCCAGACTTGGTCTCGCACGGCATCCTTACAAGGCTTCTTAGCCGCATGAGATGATCGACGGTGCTCATTGACATGGTCGGCAGACGTATATCATCCCGGGAGTTCCACATCCAGCTTCGCTTTTCGCTAATCGAGGGGGTTTCAATTGTCTTTTTTACTTCTTGACGCTGCACGATATAAACCAGAATGCGGTCAAGGCAGCCTGATCTTTGGGCGGCCGAGTACATTACCTTTGCAGCGGCGACTATCTTTCTTATCCTACGTATTGCCAGCCGAAGAATTACGAGGATCAGGTTCTGGTGGGATGATTACTTTGCCTGTGCAAGTTATGTATGTTGATGGACAATGACCACTTGGGATTATCGTTAACAACATCAAGGCCACTGCGGTTTGCTGGGGCATTGTATTGCCTATCTGTACGATTCCTCCTCGACATCGACAACGACGATCGCTGACTTCTTATAAGGGATTCACCATGGCTTCGGATTGCACGCGAAGGATGTAGAGGGCATGACCTTTACGGAAGCCAACTACACGACCAAGAAATACCTTTTTATAATGGAACACTTCTACGCCTTCACCCTCTTCTTCGCAAAGATCTCCATACTATCCTTCTACTGGCGCATGTTCCGTGTCGCAAACATCCAGATATTTGTCTCGGTCTTGTTGGTCTGCTCCATTCTTTGGATTCTTGTTCGCGTAAGCAACCTCAAGAGATCGCAAGGCCTAAGCTCACATTGGCCCAGACATTCCTGACGACATTTCACTGTTACCCTGTGCGAGCATTCTGGGATCCTACGATGGAACACTATACCTGCGCTATCAAGAGCAGTGACTTCTTCTTTGGTACTGTGCTTGCGCACGTTATAATAGACGTTGGCATCTTGATCCTGCCCATCGTTCAGATCCAGAAGCTTCAGCTCCCGACCCTGCAGAAGATTGCGATCATCTTTATGTTCATGTTCGGTATTCTGTAGGTTCTCTGTAGTCATCCTCAATAATGACCTCGTGCTAATACATCTTCCAGGGTTTGCGTAGCTGGTCTTGTCATTGTCAGTGTGTCAGCATCATTCGACAACAAGTCCGTCGACATGACATGGCAATTGGCTCCCGTCATTATTTGGGCATCGGTTGAGGTCAACTTAGTGACAGTATCCAGTCAGTATTACCTTCGAGTCTCATGCCTGCCTCTCACTAATTCTCTACAGCCTGTCTTCCCATCATCCGACCAGCCTGCCTTTATCTCTTCACATGCACGAATCCCGTATCATCGATCAGATCCGGATCAAACAACTTCGGCAGCAACTATGGTCGAAGTCAAACAAAGCACTCAATTCGTCTCGGAACTATAGGGAAGGACGAGTCAAGCTCTACACACGAGCTCGCCAGAAGCGAGCCAAGCGGGAGCGAATCCTTCAATTCGGAGTTCGAGCACGAAGATCAGCGACATGGAAACATTGCTACTGTGACTGGTCCCGGGAGTTCGGCTAATCTGGCGCATCCAGCGGATGTTGGTGGTATCATGGTCAAAAACGAAACTGTGGTGCATGTGTCGAGGGCTAGATCATCAAGATGAAAATACTCGGAACGGATTGGGCGGCTTAAGCGTTTGGTCAATACACGAAAAAAGGCGTTACGGTGTTTATGTATATCTTTACCTAATTTCATAAATCATTAATGCTCACGGGGCCCCTACAGCGTCGTTGGGTACTCTATAGCATTTCCCATTGCTCATAAGTGCACCTTGGCTTGGTAGTTACCTACGCCTCGCAGGTCATAATAGTCATCTTAATTGCAGGCGATACTGCCGCTCTGTCGGAAGCAATGCTTCATAGGTGAATGGCGAACGGTGTCACTGAGACACATTTTTGACTGCGCTGTCTTCGGTTATATAACGTAGTCTGCAACTGAAGGTCGACTGTCAATCCGTCCGACTGGATGGAGAGTGAATGCGATATACAGAGCCACCAGGCCTTACTATCAAAGCATATTTTATTACCTCTATAGCCAGCCAACCAGTCAAGTTGGGTCAGAACACTTTTGTGCAGTTGGATATCAGTGATCCAAGTCGTGGGCCATGGCGAGTTGGGAATGGACAACGTGAGAACAATAAGGTCTTGAACAGATAGGCAGTATTAGTCAAATAAAAGTTAGGTGACAAAGATCAATCAACTTGTCAAAGAAGGCTATCATGGAAACACCAAAGAGCGAAGAGCGAAGAGACTGTTCAGCAACCAAAGACAAGGATGTCAAAAGCAAGCAGTCACAAGACTGAGAAGGCGAAAGGATTTCGACAAATAAAAAGAAACTTTTCGAAGTCATATGAATTACGTTCTATCTGTTGAAAGCCAAAGAGCTTTCGGTATTAAGCTATTTACATGACAAAGGCAAGGGCCATAGGGAGTGCGAGGAGCATAGATCCAGCACTGACGAGAGAAGCTCCAGCAACTACGGGAACTTGATCAGTTGGGGAGGGCTTGCCTCCGGGGATGGTTCCGTTTGAGGGAACGTTGTAGGTAGGCTGGGCACCAGGGCCAGTGTTACCAGGGGCCTGGGGGTTGGCAGGCTGCTCAGAGCCCTCAGTGGGTGAGGCACCAGAGTCGGTGGCAGTGGCCGGGACTCGGGTGAGGGTGGTGAACGCACCGGGTTGCTGGGTACCAGTCTGCTGAGGAGCCTGGCCAGTGTGTCCCTGGATGATGGTGACAGTGGGGGCAGCAGGGACGTGGACAGTGGTAGGAGCAACGAAGGTGCTGGTGACGAACTTGGTGCAAGGAACGATGGTGGTGACGTCCTGGGTGATGGTGACAAGGTCGATGGTGGTCTTAGCAGCATCGGGAGGAGAGGTAGGAGCGGGAGCAGAGCCGTTGTTACCGTTGTCAGAACCCTCACCAGGCTTGGAGTCTCCGCCTTGGTTGGAACCGTTGCCGCCCTCGACGGGAGTCTCAGGTACAGCAGTGGCAGTGGCAGGGCAGACGGTGGTGCGCTCGATGACAGTCTGGGTGACGATCTTCTGAGTGTAAGAAGCAGGGCAATTGATGACAGAGGCAGCACAAGATGTGATGGTGTAGACGTGAGTCTCGCGGATGGTGCTGGTGATCATGCCAGAAGCATCGGGAGCGGCGGTGACAGCAGGGGCAGAGGTCTCCTCAGCATCAGATCCAGAGCCAGTGGTGACAGCAGGCTTGTCGGAGTCGGCAGATCCAGTGCTGGCAGGGAGGCTGTCAGACTCAGCGGGAACGTTACCAGCAGAAGTAGCATCAGTGTTGCCACCAGCGGGAGCAGAGGGAAGGTTGTAGTCAGAACCACCAGTAGCAGAAGGGGAGTTGCCGGGAACGACGGTGGTGTAGCCCTCGGAACCGGAAACGACAGTGGTGAAGCCAGCAGATCCGGAGACAACGGTAGTGAAGTCGCCCTCAGAGCCGGAGAGAACAGTGGTGTAACCCTCTGAGCCAGACACAACAGTAGTGAAACCAGTAGAGCCAGAGATATAAGTAGTGAAGCCCTCGGAACCAGAGACAGTGACAGTGGCACCGGCGGTGTGAGTACCGAAGATGGCAGTGACATCGCCGCCAGCAGGGATGGTGTGAGTGGGAACACCCTCAGGGCCAGTGGGGATGGCACCAGAGACAGTGAGATCGCCAGAAGCAGAGCCAGCAGGAACCTCAACGGAATCAGTAGCAACAGGGAGTTCGACAGAACCAGTCACATCACCAGAGGCAGTAACAGCGGGAGCCTCATATGAGGCAGAGTCGGAGGGGATCTCAGCACCGGTGGTAGCGACGGGGAGAGAGTCAGAGCCAGTGAGATCACCGGAAGCACCAGGGATATCGACAGAGGCAGAAACGTCAGGGACACCGATGGAGCCAGAGAACTCAACAGAGTGGGTAACGCCAGCGGGAATGGTGATGTCGGCAGAAGCGCCACCAGTAGCAGTGATAGCGCCGGAAGCAGAGATGGTAGGACCGCCAATGAAGCCACCCTTCTTGAAGTGGCCGATGAAGCTGCCGCAAGTACCGCGGGTCTTCTGGGAGAAGGTGGACTTGATACCCTTGGCGAGACCAACGGAAAGGTTGGGGATGAGACCGAAGAGACCGCCGCTGAAGTCGAACTTCTTGTCGATAGCGAGACCAAGGTTGCAGCCAAACTCACCAGTGACATCAATACCAGCGCTGGCACCGGCACCGCCTCCAATGGTGGCAGTGTAGTCGAAGAGAGAGAACCAGACACCAGCACCGAAGCCAACATCAGCACCAGCCTTGCCGCCGAGACCGAGAACAGGGATCTCGAGACCGCCGCCAATGCTGAGCTCAGAACGAAGACGGAGACCAAGCTGAAGATCGATACCAGCACCAAGCTCGACATCGGCACCGACGCCAACGGGAAGAGCCTTGGTGACGAGACCCTCAAGGGAAGCGTGGATGACCTCCTTGGTGAGCAGGGAGATATCGACGTAGGCAGACTCAGGGAACTTGACGTAGACACCAGCAGAGAGATCGATAGCCTTACCACAGCCGACAACAAGATCGATAGCGATGGCAGCCTCAATAGCGGCCTTCAGCTCAGCGTCAAGACCGGGGATAGCAATACCAAGCTTGGGGGCAGTGAAGAGTTCGACGGACTGATGGACGGCAGCGGAAGCAGAGAGATCGATCTCGATGTAGGCAGAGATGCCACCGAGACCAACACGAACGTTGGGAGTAGTGAGGAAGTCAGCACCACAAGCGAAGCCAATGTCACCAGTGATCTGGCAGCTGGGGAGGTTCAGGCCCAGGTTGACAGCAGGAGTAGTTGAGGTCTCGGGAGCGCAGATGCCCTGGAAGAGGATGTGATCCTTCCAGGCGTTACCGATGCTGCAGGAAGTACCAGTGTGCCAGTCAGCACCACCGCCGGCGTTCCACTCGATGCCACCACCGAGAAGACCGCCGAGACCGATACCAGCGCCAATACCAGCGCCAGCTCCGATCTTACCTCCAACACCGCCTCCAATCTTGCCGCCAGCACCTCCTCCAATGTGACCCTCGGCACCACCGCCGATTTCGCCTCCGATCTTTCCACCAGCTCCGGCTCCGGCTCCGGCTCCGGCACCAGCACCTCCTCCGATCTTACCACCAACCTCACCACCGATTTCACCGCCAACCTTGCCACCAGCACCAGCGCCAATCTTTCCACCGGCTCCAGCACCAGCACCGCCTTCAGCACCACCTCCTAGGTGACCTTCAGCGCCGCCGCCAATGCTGCCACCGATCTTGCCGCCAGCACTTCCGCCAGCACCAGCACCAGCTCCTGCGCCGGCACCAGCGCCAGCTCCTCCACCAATCTTGCCGCCGATTTCACCGCCGATTTCACCACCGACCTTTCCGCCGGCGCCAGCTCCAGCTCCAGCTCCAGCTCCGGCCTCACCTCCAGCTTCACCTCCGATATGACCGGAAGCTCCACCGCTGAGGCTACCGCCGAGATGACCACCTGCACCAGCTCCTGCGCCGGCTCCTGCACTACCACCGGCTCCGACTCCGAGATGGGCATCAGCACCACCTGAGACCTCGCCGCCAGCAGAGCCTGATGCTCCGCCACCGAGGAAAGTAGGAGTTGCTTCGCCCAGCGAAGCAAGAGCTCCCAAGGCAGGGATGAGTCCAGCAGAGAAACGCATGGCGTTAAACGAGTGTTGGAATGATGATAATAAAAATAAAGATTTGTAGTAGTGGTTGTAGTTGTTTGAGCTTGTAAAGCGAGAGTGGTTGATAATAGTAGCGAGTGACTAAGAGAAACTCAGAAACGAAAGTAATAAGGAAATAAAAAAGAAAAGAGAGATAATAGCAAAAAAGCAGATAGAACGACTGTTGATGCTGGAAAAGAAACAAGACATTGAAGCCGGCGATGAGCTTCCTTTTAAGCTGAGTTGAACTCTCACGACGAGAGTCATGAGTGACAGGAACTTGAGCACTGATGCTGGCCAGCATGACAGAGCTCGCTCGGTCAACTCGGGTCCAGGGGTTTGAGCCATGACCTAGTGTCAATCCGATCGCCGCTCAGACGTTTCATGAGGTTCTACCGTAGGTTGGTGGTGACGGTGAAGGGCTTTGACGTTTGTTTGTTTCTTCCAAATTTAGCCGGCAGGGGTTCGAGTCAGTTGAGATGGATGTGAAGAAAGACACTACTGCAGTGTTGAAATTGTATGCATGATAACGAGATTGCATATCACATATTGTTTCTCTGGTCTTGGTACGTATTGAATCGGCTCATCGGCTAGATGCTTGCCGCGTTATTCGGCTATTGCTCGTCTCGATCTGTTATGGACATCATTGACCAGCATCCTCAGCTAACGCATGAGGCAAAAAACGGCCGAGAATCACGACCAGGATACAGGGCCGTCTACCGTAGTGGGAAAAGCGCTATGCCAAAGCGTAGAGTCAAGGCGCAAATCCGCGATTCTCTGGGAATAGTTAGTTTCAGTTTTTGTTCCAGAAAGATTCGTTTCAGGTGATTTCTTCTATAGATAGTGAGTTCAGTTGGTCAAGTACCCCATCCGCAATCTTAAATGCATTTAGCTGAGAACGCCACCACCTGAACAAAAGACCAATGCCGGATCGACGAAAAGTGGACTCTCCCCGGTCGATCCGTCTCGTTTTGATTGCTGCCTCGGCAACATTTCCCACAAGAGGTTGAAACAGAAATCAGTGGGTAGCTTCTAGTGCGCAATGGGCATCAAACGGCCCGCAGCCACAGAACAGCTCTGGAGCTGTCAGGTAGAGCTGTTGAGCGATCACATCATGGCAGGGATGGCATTTGCGTTTTCACCTGAGATGGTAAAACAAACTATGGATGATGGTGACGAGAATAGAATGTTTGGCGAAAGGAATGCCCGATTGGTCTTGTTGATATTCTCAATCGAGAAGAAGAGGATCAAGGATGCTACTCTGTCAAGATCCAATGCTACCCTACAGTCATGCATTTCTGTGTTTTGTTGACGACAATGGCATTGCAACGGAAGAAGAACGGCATTGTATATTATGCTATGTTTCTAATGTTAGATGTCACCAAGGTTGAGACGACAAAAAACTCTATTATTCCGTCTATGATTCTCGTTGCGCAGTTCTGTCAGCGATGGGCTAACGTGCCTTCGTTAGTTGTTGGATGCATCCTCAAAAGTCATGACAATGGGACTGTGATCCGCTGTTGCCGACAAGCGAAGACAGCGACTCATTCATGATCTGATATTAAATTTCCAGTGGGCACGGCACGAAGCTCACCCTTGAAGCGAGCTCATCATTTAACGTATCCGTATACGGCCCTGTGACATTCAGCCTTAGAGGGTGACTCTTCGCAACTAGGTACCTGAAAAGGGATGGAGGATTCTTGGAGACGATCGGAGAATTTACCACGGCTATGGCGGGGGTTTCGTTTCGGATTTCGGCCAGCTCTGCCCCTGAGCTGAACATGACTTATCTTATCTCAATTGCCAAGGCCGAGGAAAAGAAACAGGAAAATGTTTAATGCAGAGCTCGAACCTATGACCTTGGCGTTGTTTACTGGGGACATGAAAAAGTCAATACGCGAGGCTAGGAAGATGGCTTCAGTGTCTACAGACTGCTTTGAGCTTCACGTTCCTTCGATGGCCTGCTTGAAATGAGGGATCTGACAGCCATCAATCAACCTTCATCCCAACATGATAAACTTTTAAAATAACTTGTGCATAGACGCAGTTATCGACGGCATCAATGCGCAATGCGAAATGCAATTGCCGATCTTGTACAAGGTACGATGCGGCTGTGCAAATGTTTAGAGTGTTTGAGGTTGATAAAGTTCCCTACACCAGGGAGCCAAAAATATCACTTAGAGTCTAACGACCCTCATGACTACTGATCAGCGACAATTGCTTTCTTTTTTTCCATTTATACATTCATGTCAGATGATGTCTCTATGCCGCTCATGCATTTGCTCACAAACCTTGCAGAGAAATGTTTCCTCCCTGATGACAGTGCACAGGTACGCACGCTGTGAAGTGAGATAAGATAAGGCCATGGCGGAATAAACGCCGCTTGATGGCCACGCTAATTGCGGATGAATTTACTCCGTTGGTTTGGACGTTAGCTATGTCTGCGGTCGGTGCTGTCCGTGATAGCGGCAAACTCCGACGCCGATTGATTCACTTGTCCATCCGATAACCGGACGGGCAAAAGTGGCTGACCAACGGTACGTGCCCGCCAATTAACCGAGACACCATTGAGTGATAAAGCCGCCAGTGATTCACCATTGCATTATTTCATCGCCAGTACAACTTGACCTTCTGAGACTGGTCCGATCTGTCAGCCGTATTCCCGCAGATCGGTTGTCAACCTGCCCGACCATCCGACCATCGATTAAGCAATCGTCCAGCCATCGCTGTAGTCTGCACAATGAATGAATTGAGTGTGGATGCTCGGTAGCCTTTATAGGCAAGTACAAAAATAGATGGCCAATTCCGCATTCCCAATTGAATACTGTTGACCGTTGACGGATAAATCGGCATTGATCGACCAGGATCCATCAATCTGTCCCCTCAATCTTGATCAACTCCCATCAACAATACAACACGACTCGCCCTCTCAATTCGAATGGTAAAACCTCACAAGATTATAAAAGTGCAAAATGTTCATGCTACAAAGCCTTTCCAACGGCATTGGCCGACATCTGCAACATCTCCCTTCACTAGAGGCCCCTTTGTCGCCGATCAACACCCAGCAATGGGCCACCTCGTTTCCTCATTGGCTGCGACAAAAGGTCCTGGTAATAATCTGGCATACAATACACGTGGGGTTCTTTGACGATACAGATCGCTGCTTATCAGCGTTACCACCTTGTCTGCTCCGTACACAACTGCTTCATCTGTCGACTTTGTCCGACACTAGAGAGGATAAACATTTCACTTGCCTCCCACGTGTATTTCGTAGTCGAATATAAGTATCGCTTGTATTTCTCGTAAACACTATTCGCTTTTGTCGGTCAATCTTAATTATAAGCTTCAAAATGACGTTCATCAAGGCCCTCATTCCTCTTGCGCTTTACCTTGCTGGAGCGCAGGCTAAGTCTTGCTCTGCTGGTGGTAAGCCCACCGCTGAGTTTTGCTCAAAGGACCTTCCTCTGTCGTGTCACAACACCACTGCCGTTCAAGACACTTGCTGCTTCATTCCCGCTGGCCAGCTTCTTCAGACTCAATTCTGGGATAGCGACCCCGTAGCTGGACCTCATGGTACATACAACCAACAACTCATCATCTCAATGTTATGAATTAACAATTTCTAGACTCCTGGACCATTCACGGTCTCTGGCCCGACTACTGCGACGGCACATATCCCCAGTTCTGTGACAAGTCCCGCGAGTACACCGACATCAAGGACCTCGTAACCAAGTTCCTCGGCAAAAAGACCGTGTCCTACATGGATAAGTACTGGGTCAGCCAAGACGGCAATGACGAGTCTCTCTGGGAGCACGAGTTCAACAAGCACGGCACATGCATCAGCACCCTCGAGCCAAGCTGCTACACCAACTACGAGACTGGCGCTGAAGCCGCTGATTACGTCAAGAAGACCATCTCCCTGTTCAAGACTCTTCCTACATACAAGTGGCTCGCTGAGGCTGGTATCAAGCCTTCCACGACAAAGACTTATACTGCCGATGAGATTGTGGATGCTTTGGCGGAACACCATGGCGCTCGTGTCACCATTGGCTGCTCTAATGGCTCATTAAGCGAGGTTTGGTACCATTTCAACGTCAAGGGCTCGCTGCAGGACGGCCAGTTTGTGTCTACTGAGCCTGATGGAAGCAAGAGCTCTTGCCCAGACACCGGTATCAAGTATGCTCCTAAGAAGTAAACAACAAGCATATCTTTGGGCTTGTAAAATGAAGATGAATATGTATTCTGGATAGACTATGATGACAATGTAAATAAATATTATTATTAGGGCCGTGTGAACGTTGATTCATCCCATCTAAAACGTTGCTTCGTAATACTTTCGTATCTTGTCACATTCCTCCATCAACTCTCGGTCACAATTAGCCTTGATAGCCTCCTCCCATATGGCCTTTTCAAGATCGAATCCAGCGACGTCTTTGATCTTGTCCACATCGTCTCCCCAGAGTCGCGATAGAGTTCCGTCTGGACGCTCAGGTACTAGGTCTTCCAGCACCTGACTCGGATGCCTAGTATCGAACTTGACTCTGTTGAGATGGGCAAACATTGTGCTCGTAATCTTGACTTCGTCCTCGGTTATCCTTTGTTTTCGCTTCCGTGTAGATACGGTTGTTTGGTTTCGTCCTTTCTGTGTTTGCAGCTTCCAGTCTTGCTCAGGATCAGCCTGCCAGATACCGCTCCCCCAGTTGATTTTCTCATCAGTAATCAGCGTAGCTGGCTTTGCGACCTGCCAGTAGGGGTTGCCTAGAACCAACGCGCTCTGCATGAAAGTCTCCTTGTCGCCTGATCCCCAAGCACCCTGCGAATGAAGTTGATAGTAGAACCTTGGCCCGTAAAAGTTGTAGTATGCCGCGAGCAAGAGACTGTCTGCGTGCCTCGCTTTGTTGTATAGCATAACTCCGGATTCTGAACTTCTGGAGTCGATAGTAACGTTGGGCGCCTTGGCTCCAGCAATCTTGTAGAAGAGGGGAGATATCGTTGGCAGCCAAAAGTCGGGCCATGTCACAAGTCCGCGACTTTTATACGGTTCCACGGTGAGGAGATGATCGGGATTTCGAATTGGAAAGGCGTCGGAATCAAGGAATAGGATGTCTTGAAAGCTGGAGAAGAGAATCGACAAGGGCTTGTACTGATACTTTTCAATCGTGGGTTGCTTAACGGATGTTGTATCAGGCAACTTTAAGAAATCGTCCATATTCAAGCATTGCACCTGCATACTGGATAGTGTATTGTTGCACTGTTCGTGCTCAGCTTCGCTTGCCGAGTCGAGAAAAAGCTGGACGGGTAAACGCGACCCAACATGTCGTAGCATCCGTATGGCCGTCGCTGCTACTCCAACTGCTGATCCTTTGGCAGTGATGACAATACCCTTGGTGTTGCGTTTGAACGGTACTTTCGGAGCCAAGTGCCGAAGGCTTTGCACAAACTTTGCATGATTCTCTTTCAATGATTCGACTTCCTCATCAGATACCTCCAACCAGTCCGTGTGTATCTGCGCCTTTGAGCCATGAGGATCAAACTTGTCGCGCGATAGAGAATTGGGCGGTTTGATCTTATCACCATGAGGTTCCGCTGCGTAGAATTCCGTGACAAGGTTCTCCCAGAATTTCGTCGTCTGCTCAGTCGGTCCAGTAAATTGAGGCCCGCTCGTAGAGATAGGGTTCAAATTTGGCGTGGTTGAAGAGTCGGATTGAGTTTGGTTAGTTTGAGTGAGGCTTGATGACGAGACTCTTTTGTAGGCGACAGAAAGATCTGCCCAGAATTCCCAGAGCGTGAGGGCGCAGATGAAACAGATGAAAACGCCAAGAATTTTGACGAGACGATGGCGCGCGGTTACGACGCTGACCCATTTCCCGCTTTTGGAGGCGTCATCACGCCAAGGCCGAAGCATCGCAACGTTTGAGGAATTGACTCTGACTTTGACTTTGGATGGTGTTGATTGTTGGGATATCGATTGACTTCTGGCTGTATCAGTGGAAAAAGCGAGTGAATGCAGGCTCGAGACCAGCGCGATATCGTTGTTTGCTGTGAATTAACGAGTATCGTCAAAATTGGAGCGTGTCGAGTTTTCTGGTGGCGTTGAACAATTGTCGTTGCGCATGGTCAATTCTTGTTCAAAACCCCCTTTTCTTGCGCCGGATGATGTTTGAGAATGGTCCAGGAGTAGGTTCGTAAGTTTTGAGACGTCTTTTGAGGGTTTTGTCGCAAACTCTGTAGGAGATCAACCGGTCATAGAGCAACAGCTCAAGAGAATCATGTGATTTGAATCATGGTAGTTACATCAAACAAAACAGGAGAGATACAATGAAGAGGAGAAGGCAGATGAGAGACGTGAAACGCTGCTGACAGTCAGACCAGATCAAAATAAAATGAAAGGAGCTGCTGGCTGTGCAGAGATCATCAGCTTTCACGTGATTCGTAGAGCATTACGCAATGCCGCCGCGTTTCCCGATACCATGCCACAATCCGATGTCTCACAATAGAACAGTCGATCGGGCTTACTTCTTAGTGTCACATTCTATTTATATGCATATTGTTTAATTGTTTGTATTTATTGATCCTTTGTTAATAGTTAACTACCTACCTATGTAGTTGACTGTTGTTTATACTGGTAAGGTTAAGCTTTAATTATCTTGCTCTCTAATCGAGAGAGATCTCAGTCTGACGTCATGATGTAACCCGCTCGTAAACACAAAACCCCGCACTCAATTAACTCTTCAGACAATTGGGGTCGTCTCCTCATCGATATTGATCCCAAAACCCTGCGCAGCCATGGAGTAACTCTGATGAACAGCTTCACTGGCATAGACCCTCATCTCCTTCTCATAAGCAGCTGTGACACCCGCACTGTACCCGCCAGCTTCACGCAGCAATCGTCCAAGCAGCGCTGAATCACGAACAGCCGTGTTAGCGCCAATTCCGCCTGCGGGTGTCATCGAGTGAGCTGCATCGCCTATGACCGTCACGCGAGGCTCATTCTTCCACTCGGGGACACCTGAAGGCGTCGAGCAGGTGATTTTCCAGAACGCAGCTTCACTCTCATCCATGTTGTCGATTAGAGACTTGAACTTTGGGTCCCAGTCTTTAGCAATTGACTTTGCGATGTCGGCGGCGACTTTTCCGACAATCGCGTAGTTGTCGTTCGGCGCGCGAATGACACCTGGAGCTCCGCCCATGGTCCAGCCAAAGCTCACATCTGGGTTGTTCATATCTCCCGAGCGAACATTTGTCATGAGAAAGGCGTGGCCGTCGGGCCGTGTATCGTCGCGGAGTCGGAAGACTCCCTCGCCGAGCTGCTTGAATGCTGTCGTGGGGGCTTGGCCGTGAATACCCCTCGCGCCAGTGTCGTAGACTTTCAACTTCCCACCTGAGACTTGTCTCGCAACTTTTGAGTAGATGCCTTCACCGCCGACGAGCATAGACCCTTCGATGGACTTTGTCCCGTCAGAGAAGATGGCGCGAACACCATCGTCGGTTAATTCGTAGCCTGTAACATTCTTGGACCATTCAATGTAATCTTCGCAACCCTCTGCGAAAATTCTTCTCATGTCACCTCTGGCAATACCAACAATCTTGCCATCTCGCGATGAGAGATTCTCCGAGACCACATGCTCAGTCTGTTCGCCAGTGACTGCATCGAATGCACGATATCCACCACCGCCCGTCTTGCCGCAGGCATCCCAAAAATGCTGCCATGTCTTCTTATCGAGAACAGATTCAATAGCGTCTAGACCCTCCACTGAAAGACGGAGCCTGTACCCTTGGGCGCGAAAGACGAAAGATTCATCGCGCTCAAAAATCTTGAAAGGGATCTTGGACTGCTTAAGAGATTGCGCCAGTAGCAATGAAGCGAGGCCGGAGCCTGAGATGAGGATGGGTTTCGTGACTGACATGTTGTGTCGATGAATTGAGGCCCACAGCGGGCTAGGCTACGATGGAATGCAAAGTCTAGATAAATACCCGACAGTGTTCTTGGCTGGTGTTTGTGGCACATCTGGGGCTGACAAACTACCATTTACATCGCGGAGTCTACCGCGCGCTATGGTGCAATTCTGAGACCCGAGATAAGGTTGAAGGCCTCAACAAGACGGCAGCTGGACTTCGGAACATTTGCGGTGTCCGGAATTTCCGAATGCGGGCCTTGTGAAACCTTGGACATTTGTAAGCTGACATATTCACTGTTGTTCCCGTAAATAATCATCAGTCAGCCTGTATCATCGGTTTGCAAAATACAGTTTGTGCATCCATTCAATAGGTGACATGTCTGAAATGCAATTGAAGGTGCTTATTGACTGCACTGTTTAGAAATGAGCTGTGCAACCTCGCTAGTCTGCCGAATAACCTCCACCATCTCGTCCCCGCCAAGCACTGGGCTGATAGAGCAGATCCTCAGAACGACTCTCCCGCGTAGCTTTGTAGTCAGAATCAACCCAATATTGTTTTCAACCAAATGTTTTGAGATCGCAGCGTTCAGTTCATCCAACTTCTCCTCGGTCTTTCCCGCAGGTGCATATCGGAATGTCACTATCGCCATACTCGCTCGACTTGTGAGTTGCCAATCTGACAACTTTAAAATCTCGACTTCAGCAATTTCTGCCAGATGGAACCCGTGATCAATCATCTTCCCAAATCTGTCCACGCCGAGGACTCGTAGGGTGAACCATAATTTCAGCGCTCGTGAGGGACGTGTTAATTCCATGCCAAGGTTCCAAAAGTTGGGCATCTCTTCGTCATCGAGAGCATCGCGAAGATAGTCGCCGTCGTTGTTGAAAACTTTGGCCAAGCTGATCTTGTTTCTTACAAGGATGAGACTGCAGCTGTATGTTTGGAACAGCCATTTGTGTGCATCCCAAGAGATACTGTCTGCCGATCCAAGACCGTTGGCGACAGAGCTTCGAGTTGCAGCCAGGGAAGCTGACGCGCCATATGCACCGTCAACATGGAGCCAAATCTTCTCCTCATCGCGTAACTGGGCGAGCACCTCCAATGGATCGATGCTCCCAGTGTTTGTTGTCCCGCATGTCGCCACTATTACAAATGGCTTCAGACCAGCCTCGCGGTCCGCTTTGATAGCATCTTTCAAGGCACTCACGTCCATTTGAAAGCATTCATTAGTTGGAACAACTCGAATTTGACTCCTTCTGATACCAATGATGCGGAGGGCTTTCTTGACAGAATGGTGTGTCTGATCAGAGAGATATGCGACGCCCAGGTGTTCAGTATCGGGCTCCAATATACATTCCCTTGCAAGTACCATGCCGCTCATGTTTGCCATAGAGCCTCCTGAGACAAAGATACCTCCAGACGTATCTGGAAGTCCAACTTTGGCTGACAGCCATTGCAGCAGCGTCTGCTCAACAATAGCTACACCAGAGCCCTGCAGTCTCGATCCGGCGAAAGAGTTGAAAGCGCTAGACAGACAATCACCTATCCAAGAAAGTGGCGAGGTAGGTGCTGGAACAAAGCAGAAACACTTGGGATGGTTCATTCGCATTCGATAGTCAGAGATGGTGAACACATCCTCAATGGCTGCCTCCACGGAGTGAGCATCGCCAGGAGTGCTGATTGCTTTCAGTTGAGAGACCTCAGTTCCTCCGGCTACTCGTAAGAGAGGGTCTTCGCTGACCTTCTGGGTAGCCTGGAAGATCCGATCGAAGGCGGCTTGGAAGGTAGAGCTTAACGAGTCTAGCTCTGCACCTTGGTCTGGGGGGCCAAAAGAGTTCATTGGAGTCTACAAGCTTCGTGTATAGTGGCAAGTAGTTTGAGTTTAGGGAATCGCGCCTTTATAGGTCCGATGCGGCTTGGAGCGGCTTGCGGGTATTACGTGAAGGACACTGAAGGGCGCGAAATCTGACCGAGTCGAGATAGCTTCCCCGCCTTTTGTTGTTGGCGCCACAGCGAAGCATCGATTGCCAAGTCCTTTGATATATATCGTGCTTTATTTCAGAAGATTCTCTAGTCCTATTGCGACCTGTACTTTATGTTCAGTGGTGAGTCGCAATGCCAATAGAGCACCATCTATTCCTGACTGTGCAGTGTTGCGATGAATCTGACTGTGAGGCTCTCATGCCACTGGCGAGCCAATCATGCATACTGGATTTCACCAACGCTACGCCAACACACACATACTTCTCTCTCACCGGCTAGTGATCGGACTTCAAAAGTGCGCCCTACACAATGGAAAGACTATAGCCGAGGCGATTTGGATTGTAAGCTTCATCTACTAAGCACTAAACATCAGACGAACCCTCTGCCGCTACTTTGATAACCATCTCATTAAATAGATTCCACCACTTAATATCTGGAACGGAGCGAACTCGCGGATCAGGCATCACCAGAATTATGTTTAGCTTCTCTGCAAATGTCCAAGCCCATGTTTGAGCTGAGTATGAATCAGTTAGTTTCGTTGTAGAACAAGAACGACGTGTAGGAAAGCAAGAATATTACACTTACGCCCAAACAAGTTGCTAACTCGTGAATAAAACGAAAAGTCGTCAATATTCAGTGCAGGCTTGTCATTTGGATCTAGAGATCCGTATGACCCTGGGAGATGATGTCCGTCCAAAAGACCTGCTGATGACAGAGGAGTAAACATGCCAGGCGGTCTATGGATATTGTTAGAAGAAGAAATGATTAGCCAGGAGCTTTGTAGTGATAAATGCCAAGCAGACTTACGAAGGCAGCAGACCGGCTTTCATCGCTTCCATGGCGTGCGCAACACCACCAAAGGCAGCTGGGCCCTGAGTCCAATCCACATGTTCACTCAGATTACTCTTGACCGCCTCATCAGTTGCTCGACCAATATTTTGCGCAACTTCACAAACAATCTTCCTCCAATTGTCGTCGCCGATAGGAGCATCCTGGCTCTTGAGATATGGGCTCACGTCAAAGGGAGACACAAGGAAAGTAGTTGCCATGACGGGCCCGATATAGGCTGCTTCTTGACAGATCTCGCTCAATCTAGTTTTCGAAGCAGCTGAGCGATCCTGATTACCGCCAAAAGATGTCTGCCGCAGCCTGTTGCTCACACAGATAGGTGCCGCCGTGGTTCGGGACACATCTTCCGGAGGAAAGGTTTTGAGGAGTGCAAGCGCCTGCAAGGCCGTCAATAGTGCCGTCACAGTAAAGCCGTGCTCCTTGCAGACCTTGAAGACTTTTTGCGTTGTCTCTTGCGACAAAATCTTCCTTCTCACCGAATACTCGGTGTCAGGTCGGTCTTTGGCTGGTTCTTGCGAGATAGGGCAGAGAGTGATGTTACCGAGATTGGCTCCAAGAAGCTGCGCTGCCTTTGCTTGAGACTCGGCATCTAACGGAGCATCTCCAATAGGATCACGAAGAAAGTCCAGATAGCAAGGGTGCAGAGAAGAGTGGGATGCATCTTTGTATGAAAGTGGTAGCACTTGGGTAGTACTTAGGCCGTCCGCAAGCTTGCTAAGAAGGTTATTGAGAATAGCCGCACCACTCCAGAAATCGTTCAGTGCATGATTGTAACGGATTGCAAGAGCAAAAGTCCCCACCTCAGAGGACGAAGAAACAATCGATATGTGTATCAAATGGTCTCCAAGCTCCAGGCTGATGCGTTTCTCTGGAGTCGAGTAGAAGTCGTCCGTGAGTAACTTCAGGCCCTCTTGAGCTGGCTTTTCGGTATGCAGAACGGTAGTCCTCTGCTTAATCCTCTCGGATAAGTCATTGTCTGATGTGAGAGGACGGTAGACGAAGTCCCGAGACTTTGCGACCGCCGACTCATCTTGGCCACGCTCAATGACTGCGAGGAGGGAAGGCTTCTCAAGGCAAAGGCGCGATACTGCTCTGCTGAACCAAGTCTCAACGGGGTCTTTGCTGTTCAGATGAGACGCGTAAGACGGAGCAATTGTGAAGATGACAGCGCCCATCCATTCAGTCCAACCGTCGATCTCGAGCCACTGATCGAACATGCGCTCGGGGCCGATGAGCGGCCGGCTCCAGAGGCCGTCGCTTCGTTGCTTCCATGGAGACACTTTGGGCATTATGCTGTTTCTTTGAAGGTGCAGAAATGAGCAATGTGATGTTGGAGTCAACATCATCACCCCGCTAATTGCTGTTCCTTTCGCTGCGCCATGATCGTCGCTTACGTTGTCGAATTAGTGCTGAGAGGAGACTAAATTCTCACGACGTGCCTCAGTACCCCGCTGGAGAGTATCGTGCTATTTGCTGTTCCGTAGCAGTATGGAATCCTTGCTCTTCGTTGAGTGTGCTTTCCATCCATCATGAGACACGAGACGAGCCGCATTGCTTTATTCTCACCTTGTGGATAGAGCCAGCTTGCTTCAGTGGGGACACATGCTAAATAGAGGATGTCACTGAACAGCCGCAGCGAAGAGACCGATTTTTCGGGATGTTGTAGAGAACACAAGGTTATCTCAAATTCGATGCTAGAGATCATGAAATGTCGCTAGCTTCTCTTTGTAGGGTCCATCTTCGTCGGAAATGCCCCGGTCTTGCTTTTCCCGCTGGTTCGGTTCGGTAGTCGGAATGCGGGCTTTTCCGTATGGACCGAACGAACCTCGAATATAGCCTCAATATTCATGACATTGTTTCGCGCTCTTCATTTCGCATCAATTTCTATCAAAGTCCAATAGTTGGTAATAATTTGTGAGACATTCCCGAGTTCATAGTCTCTCGTTGGACCACATCAATCTTCCCCGCAGTATCATCGCATCAGAGCTGGCTTCACATCTGTGCGACCGCGACTGGGAGATTACCTTACCTAGACCAACATCGGCTGTACCCACGGAAAAGCCTAGCTATCCTGCATCATCAGTGTCCCTCCTTCTTGCCGATCAATTGGCGCGACCCCGAATACAACCTTCGAAGAGGCAGAACAAGGATTCAGAAATGTCGACAAAGCGGGGTACATCGACAATAAAGAGTCGATATGACTCTGGACAACAAGAAACGAGCAAAACACAGCAATCTTGGTTCCTAAATACTACCACTATGGCAATTGGAGTACTTGCTATTGGCGTCTTACTTCCCTATAGCCTCGGCCTCTTCGGTGAGGCTCAGGCAAAGCCTACTGTCATCGACCCTGCCAAGCTACCAGCTACGGCCCAGATAATCGACCAGAAGAGCTTCAATGTTTTGGAGCATGTCCCTCCACCGAAAGAAGCTAATGCTACAACTGTGAGCTAGCATAAGAGTGGCTGCGACCTGTGCTGACACGGTGACAGAGGTTCCTCTGGTCAGGAGTTACCTATGAATCCTTGACTGAACGACCATTTCATGTTTACGATGCGGAGTTCCTTGATATAATTGGAAGCAATCCAACCTTGACATTGCTTGCTACTTCAGAAAAAGATCCCATTTTCCACGAAGCTGTTGTATGGTTCGTAAACCTAACGGCCTAGCATTTCGGTAATCACTAACGCGGAATTGCATAGGAACCCTCCAACTGAAGAAGTTTTCTTCGTGCAGAATGCAGGCGATCCGGATGCTGGAACAGGACTTGCAAAGTCATCTGTAATCCAAAAGATTTCTTTGGCAGAAGCTGAAGCTCTGAAGAATGGATCGCACACTGAGAACCAAGTCAAGATCATGGTGGTAGATTCTGATCCGCAAGTCATCAACCCCAATGGTAAGTATAGTCCTTAGATGTTGGATAAGTGACGCATGCTCATACATCGCAGGCGGAACGAATTATAAGGGACAGATCATCTTCGCAGGCGAAGGGCAAGGCGAGAAGATACCCTCGGCTTTGTATCTGATGAACCCCGAAGCGCCATACAATACAACAAGTAATGACTTCCTCAAATCTCTGCGCTGTGAAAAGTACTGACTGGGCCATTGTAGCCCTTGTGAACAACTTCTTTGGCAGGCAATTCAACTCCCTCAATGATGTTTCCGTCAACCCGCGCAACGGCGATATCTACTTCACAGATACCATGTATGGCTACTGGCAGTACTTCCGCCCCGAGCCTGGACTGCAAAACCAAGTCTATCGCCTCGACCCAGACACTGGAGCGTTGACTGTTGTTGCGGATGGTTTCGTCGCTCCAAATGGTGAGGCAACGGGAATTGCTGTAATATTTATGCAAGTTAGTTGCTGACGGTTAGCGAACGACAGGACTCACTTTCTCGCCCGATGGACTCCATGCTTATGTTACAGACACTGGCATAAGCAATGCACTATTCGGGCATAACTACACTCGTCCCGCCTCTATGTAAGTCTTGACTCTAGCAGTAAGGGCCAGACCTCTGATAGTGATGATAGTTACCGATTCGACGTGCAGGAAGATGGTACATGGGACAGTCGTAAGACGTTTGCTTTCACAGCAGCTCGTCTACCGGATGGTAAGCATAATTGGATATTTGTTACTGCTAGCAGGCCGTGCTCTAAAAGACAACAAGTATGCTGATCTTTATGACCAGGAATTCATTGTGATTCCAAAGGCAACGTGTACGCGGGCTGCGGCGATGGCGTGCATGTCTGGAATCGCTCTGGAAAGCTCATTGGAAAGATTTACACAGGAGTCAATGCAGCCAACTTTCAGTTCGCCGGCAAAGGACGCATGGTTATCATGGGGAGGACAAAACTGTTCTATGCGACTCTGGCTGCTTCTGGAGCACCATTGAGTTGAGCTATTGTCATAATCCGATACCTCGGTACGGGGTTTTGACTTCAGAGCGAGGCGTCAATTCTAGATCTACGACCGATGGTTGGCTGTTTTCCGAAGCTTGCAAACATAATATTGCATGCGCCAAATAACAGGTTTCTGCGTGTCGAAGGAGTTGCGTAGACATGGAGTAGTAACTGAATTACCAGAACAAGCTAGGATGCTGTCAACATCAAGCTTTAAGCTTAGTGATCGATCGCCATGGGTTACATTGTGATCAGGACACGGACTAACAGGGCGGCACAGCACTCGGCCCCGAGCATCCATCCAGGTATCTGCCGATCCCTCACAAGGCTGTGCAGCTGATGCCGATCAATCAGGGGGGTTGCTGACCGAGGCATTTCCGCCTGGTACGACAAAAGAATCCTACGATGATCGTGGCCTTGATTGTGACGTCGGACAATAAATCTGATTGCCGTCGGTATATGTTTATGCATGAATGTCAGCATCCTTCGTGTTTAGTCCAAATTGGAACGGGATGAAAAGGTCCCTTGCAGAGTGACATTCAATGCCTTTGATCAGCGAGGGAGTGGAGCTGAAACAGAACACGACTTGCCTATTTCGATTCTGTAGCTCACTTCTGACGTCAGATCAGTTTGTAAGGCAGAAATGTTCGTACAGCAGGCCACTAACACCAGGTAGGTAGGTAGCCATGCGCAGCAAAGAAGACAACCCAGCCTCAACAACTATTAGACAACAAGTCACCATAAACGTGAGCTTTGTAGAAACGCATGGAGACCGCATTATTTTTGTGTTCTCAAGGCTTCCTATACAATAATAACGTCAATTATTGGCTCTCGCAAAGAATCGCGCTGTAGCAGAACTGCCTCCAATCCTACGCAGCCTCACAAACGTCCCGTCGACCCACGTGCCTGTCGATCAGTCTTGGCTTAAACCCGCCTCAGCATAGAAAACCCGACTCTGCAGCAGAGAATCGGCCATGATGTAATGGACTCTCCAACCCGTTTCAAGCAGGGAGTGCTGAAACAATCCTTCCAGCAAAGTATACCGTGGATAGACTGGAAGGATGCACTTTGACTGGCCTATCACAGCACACAGATCGTATCCGCTAGCACTGCCGGCAGATGATCTTGAGTGATATACCCGAAAAGTGCATAACTTTCTGCCGACGTTGTTGCTTATGACGAGCAAGATCCTGACAAGATTATGATCAACATGGGTGCAACGTGCTTGCCTGAGATGTGCATTTGAGCTGAGCATCCATGGACGAGCCGCAATCAAGGTAGTGAGTCGTAAAACACTGATCTATTCAAGACGAGAACCTGTCCCCAAGAGCTTCAAACAGGTATAAATACGACACCATCCCCCTTATTTTAACTCCCATCTCACCAACATCTTCACCTCCCACCACAACATCAAACAAACAGCCACCATGCAGAACAAGCTCATCACCGCCGCCACCCTCCTGAGTGCCCTGGCCTCAGTCCAGGCATCTCCCGTTTCTGTGTCCAAGCGAGACGTTCTCACAGCCCTTCCTGGAGGCGCTTCTGACATTGAGAACAAGTTCCAGCCTGCTCTTGACTTCGACGGCGACGGCTGCTACCAGACCGCCGCCATCGATCCTGATGGCAACTTGAACCCTGGTCACGGTGCCACTGGTACTCCCCAGGGAGACTGTCGTGATCCCCCTCAGCTTGATAACAGCAACACCTATTCTCGCAAGCGTTGCAACAATGGCTTCTGTGCCATTATGTAAGTCTTTCTATTCAACCTCAAACAAGAGGGTTTCTTCATCTTAGTGTACATACTAACATTGAACCTCAAAGGTATGAGACCTACTATGAGAAAGACCAAGCCGTTGGTGGCAGCTTTCTCGGAGGCCATCGCCACGACTGGGAGAACATCGTCGTTTTCACCCAAGGCGACAATGTCGTCCGCGTAGCTCCCTCATGCCACGGCAAATACGACGGCGCAAGCAACCAATTCCCCAGCGACGGAAGCACCCCTCTTCTCGTTTATCACAAGGACGGTGCCGGAACTCACTGCTACCGTTTCGCCAACGACGATGATCGGGCTAACCCCGAGAACCCTACTGGGTCTTTCTTCAAGGCTCCTCTTGTTGGCTGGGATAACTGGCCTGATGTTGGTCTGCGAGACAAGATGCTGCAGAACTGGAGTGGTGGTGTTGGACCTAAGCTGGATGATGAATTTGGTGATTCGCTCAAGGCGGCTGCTGGTGATGGTGTTCAGGGCTTCGATCCTTACAAGGACGAGTAAAGATAGGGAGGACTAAGGGCATACTACTATTTAGTATCACTATTGAATATGATTGACTTCGCTGAATGCATCGCCGCAGAACTTCCCCCCCGGGTATTGCCTCTAGTTCTGTTCCCTTTTGGGCGTACTTTGCCCTGGATTGCACATTCAAAATTTCAGAGCCTTGATGTTCGATCTAGCACCATGAGATGAGCACAAGCAAAGCTACCTGATCTCAACACTTCGTTGCAAGACCTCAGCCATCTTCACATACCTAGACTTGTTCCTTTCCAGTTCCTTAAATCTGTACAGCCCATCATGTCTCTCACACCCTTCCGGCATACGTTCATCAAAGTCATCGATAGCCTTCCAGAATCTCTGCACATCATTAGGATGAGTGATGACGAAAGCTCCAACTCGTATGTACCATCGGTTCCAATTCTCACCCCGTCTTTCGTCCAGAACCAGGCAATGTACGGGGTTGGTGAAGTACGCCATGTTTGCAAAGACGGGAACCGCGATGGCCGACTTGCAGTTTATAGCCTCTTGATCAAACTTCACATCCCAGTAGTTTTTACTTTGAATTTCGATCAATTCATCACCATGACCTCCCTCACTAGTCGCGGCTCCAAAGTCCACAAGTTTCATGTCGCTCACGGGCCCCAATTCGACGATAGGTGGGTAAGAACACCGCAGACGGAGAAATGTGCCAGTGGAGGCGCAGTGTCTCAAACCAACTAGAAGGTATTGCTTGATTCAGAGGGAGAATACTTGTATCGATGACTTTGGTGAAGTAAATATCCACTGACCTCACTTCCTGTGGTTCGATGATGGCATCCTTGATCGAACACCAGGACCATGTTGGAGCAATGTAATCGTCGTAGCGTTTCCCAGGTGCTGAAGGAGTGTTTCCATCATATTCGAATAAATATTTGCGTGATATTGCTCGCCATACCAACTGCCTCTCGACATATGGCCGCCATAGACCAGCGAGAAAGAGCCCTGGATATCTAGGGCAGGATGAATCTACCCGATCCTGTGTACCATATTTCTCACGGCCATCTTCGACTTGATCTACAGACTTCACAATATGTTGAAAGACGGGGTAGAGCACATCAATAAGGCCTGACAGCGCAACAAGCCTATCAGCCGCAACCGTGAGCTGTCCCTGGGAGTAGGCTCGAACTACTTGATTCCAGTTCCGAAAAACATTCTCAGGAGTCAGATGAGACAGATTTCCGTTTCGTGCGTTGAGAACAAACCGTTTCAGTGAAGTCAATACGGCAGTGTCATGCCTTATCGTCGGGTCACCATATGGCAGTCGTTCGCACACTGCGTCCGAGCAACACTGGAAAGCAACTTGTTCAAGCCCCAGATGCAGTACCCTTGGCGCTAGAACACGCTCCTGGAGAGCCCAAGCTCCTCGATTTAACTCTGAGTCTGAGATGCGCTCCCACCAGTTATGAAACTCGGATATGCAATAATTACTGGGGAACCCATCGCCCCATTCACGATGTATGTATACTGGGTACCATGGGCGGGCGGCTCGTTTGTCGGAAGGGCAGAATAGCCCGTGTACAGCCTCATCTCCGTCAGCCGAGAGGTTGAGCCACGAGTTCCCATAGATGGAAGCCATACGACCGACCTCATGTTGCCAATCTGCAGGGTCGTCTTGGGCTATACAGAGTGCGCCAATCCAGAGATATTCATGACTCAGCCTTTTAGTGGTGTTACAGGCATCCATGAAGACGCGGGAGAGCTCATGGACAGGAATTGAGGATTTAAAAGCTTTGATGTTGCTGCGAGTAAGCTGAAGAGTGTTTCCTGCACCCGGGCAATGGCTCAGGGTCAGGTACTCAACATCGTCGGATATATCCTGGCCCTCGACAAGGCGGACTTGAAGCGCAGCCGTTGTGTTACAGATGTAGAGCAGTCGAGTTGGCTTCCAGGTGGATGTCTTCTTAAGTTTGCAATCTGTATGATGTTTTTCACATCTATCAAGCCATTCTCTGACCGATTTCCAAGTAGTCTCAGCCTGATCGGATCCAGGCAACGGCTTTATGCTGATATCTTTCCCGTCTACACTCGCTAGTCAGCTCTGGTGTATCTCAAATCGGCCATCCAAGCCCAAACTAACCATTGATATCGATCGTATCGAGAGCCGCCCAAACATGTCCGACGTCCGGCCAAACAATTGGTGGCCGTTTTGGAGAACTCAGAAACACAAGCGTCACATCACCGACGTTTTGCTCTAATGGATGCTGTCTCAGTACGGTATCTTGGCTTCGAACTCTCAGGATTTGACGAGAATACTCAAGGGCCCCAAGCCACATTGCACAAAGTCCGCAGTAACGCGAGGATTTGGTGAGTTCTGAGAGAGCTCTGGTGCGGATTGGCTGGATCGGCTTGCCATCGCGACAAAATTCACAGAGGGTACCGCCTTGCACCGAGAGAAATTTCGCGGAAGGTGCAAGAGCGCTGGAAGGAGAAGTTGGAGTCGACATATTTGTCGATGATTGTAAATTGTGTTTTTGACCTTGGCGACGCGACAGAAGTTGAGCTCTGAAAGGACGACTGAGGCGAAGCACGGCAACTTTTGGCTGGTCTGCCCTCGCAACAAACGTCAGGCGCACCCCCATCGTTGTGGTTGACCCATGAAGGCTTCTCTCACGGGGTGCAACATTCTTGCAAATGCCTGAAGTTGCTTCCCCCAATCATTGCGAACACCCATGAATATAAACATTTCAGGGCCTGGCGAATCCTGTGAATTACCCCAGAAGACAAGATCTCGGCTTGCTCTGAGGATCGGGTGATCTTTGTCAATGAATTACAGTATCATAGAGAATCTGCCGTCGGTGGTGTAGATCTCCTTATGTTCAAGGCTTGAACACTTCGGGGCTTTGAATGGGACAAGTTCAAAGTCGACCTTGGGATTAAGCCAGAACCGGCCGGTGACATTACCGCTGTGCGCCTCATCTCTATTTTCGTGTTCGAACCTGACATATCTCCTCTGGTAGCCGTGCGGACTGGGATCATAAAAACAGTCAAAGTAGTCCATACAGTGAAGATCGAACTGGCTGTCGATAGGACTTAGTTGAGTTGATTGGCTTCTGGACACGGAAATCTCCAAGGCTTCATATGCAGCCCGCACTTGTCCAACCTTATTTTTCTCGTCTCCTCTTGCATCTTCTTTGCGCTGGAAAAGCTCTCTCTTGCGTTCCTCCCGCTTCTCTCTTAAGCGATGGTAATCTGCTGCATTAGGTCCATTGTATGTTGTAGTCTCGTCTGGATTGATTTCGTCAAGGTCGGAGATATCTTCATCAAAGTCCCAGAGTATAACGCCATTTCTCTTTTTAACTGCCGCAGAAACACGGTAGTACCAAGTCGGTAATTCTGAGGATGAAGCCATCCTTGTGATGATGGGTGATGGCAGTTCTTGAAGAGCACTCAAGAGTCGAGAGTCAGCATCACGGGCGGGGTCAGCAGTTTCAGTGAAAGGGTGCGCTAAACTTTAGCGGCTGCAGCTTCTGGCAATCAATAAGACCTTAAGGGTCGACTTCAAAGCTGAACCGAGTATGAAAATGAGTGACAGGGATTGAAGAAGAAAAAAAACAGATATGTGCGTCTGTTGCTTGAGGATGAAGAGCAAGAAGATGCAAAAAATTGAATCCCCGAAACCTGGATCGAACAAGTGACCTTTCGGTGGCAATATCAGTTACAGCCGAACGCTCTTCCAGCTGAGCTATTCGGGGAGAAGGTCTGGATTCTTGAAAACGAATCTGCAAATGCAATCCACAATCTTTCCCAAAAATGAAAGTGCACCAAGTCGAACTGAGCATCCGGATTAAGTGCCGTTCATTTCGTTCGGTCTGTTGGACCCCTCACGGCATTGCTATACAATACTGCGATTCTTACTAGTCATCTCTTTGCTAGTGTCATTGATCCATGCGCAATTGACCTTCTGAATAGAGCCTCACCGAAGTAACCTTGTCGCTAACAAGGTTTTCATGTCAACAGCACTGCAACGTTCCTCGTTACCATTCGATCTCCGCTCCATTTCCGAATACTACTTCCGACTCATCACCCGGAAATCCTCTTCCTTCCTCTTGATACTGACTCATTCCCCAATGCGAAAATGTAAGCGAGGTCACAATGATGCCAGAACTAGTAACTCGGTGAAAAACACCGCCGATCACGGTGCCGATAACTCCGACCGGCGACACCCCGCAACAATCCATATCATATCGATTCGAGCACGCGATCATTCATATTCTCTTTCTCAACTTCAATAGCCCACGCAATGGCAACACAACGATCATCGCTTGGTCAAAAAGCTGACTGGTTGTACCACGAGTCGGGAATCTCTGCTGTGTATTCTGCTGGTAGAGATGCCTGGCTGCTTATTCTCTCACGGACATGTCGCATGTTTGCATTCAAGGCTGTCACGCTTACGATAGCGCAGTTCTTCTCGGAACTGGGTTTTTCTGATTTCAGGATTGGCCTGTTCATGAGTTTGACGCTGTTGGGTGACGTTGTGCTTGGTTTGGTTGTAACGCTCATGGCAGATGGGCTTGGTCGGCGGAGGGTATTGGTGGCGGGTGGCTTTTTGATGGCTGTCTCGGGTGCGATATTCTCTGTCTTTGAGAATTTCTGGATTCTCCTGTTCGCTGCTGTCGTTGGTGTGGTCAGCGCGAGCGGAAGCGACTTTGGTCCGTTCCGAGCCATCGAAGAGTCTATGCTGTCTCACATCACGACCCCGAAAACGAGAGCTGATGTCTTGGCTTGGTACATCACCAGTTCGAGTCTTGGTGCTGCAGGGGGTGCGGCGCTGGCAGGAAGATTTGTCGAAAACATGACAAAGCGAGAGGGATGGAATCTTGTGAGGGCATACCATGCGACTTTCTGGGTGTACATCCTGATGGGTGCACTGAATGTCTTGTTTGCGTTTGTCATGAGCAATAAGACGGAAGCCCATCACGATGACTCTTCAGAAGCTTCCGACGAACTAGCTGAAGGGCTTCTACGCGAATCCATGGAGGAAGAGGAAGATGCTCGGAGGAGAAGACAGTCCGTGACAGCAAATCCCCCTGAGCCAGTCAGTCGCTTTTCAAGCGTTTCGTCTGGTACCAGGTCTGTCATGTACCGGTTATGGTTTCTCCTAACCATCGATTCTCTGGCCGATGGAATGGTTTCGGAATCTCTCACGACTTACTTCCTCGATCACAAATTTTCACCTTCAAAGACTTCCCTCGGAAACATCTTCTCATCAGCCCAAGTCTTGGCAACCGTCTCAACAGTCTTTGCAGGACCTCTATCTCGTCATCTAGGTCTTATCAACACCATGGTTTTTACTCATCTGCCGTCTTCAATTTCAGTTCTGTTCTTCCCTCTACCCAGTGGTCTGGTTCTCACAGTCATACTCCTCTTCATCCGTATGGGTCTCAACAACATGGATCAAGCACCCAGAGCAGCCTTCATCGCGGCTGTTGTCAAGCCTGAAGAGCGCACTGCTGTCATGGGAATCACTTCGACACTCCGAACCTTGGCCATGGCCACTGGTCCTTCGCTGACTGGAGGGCTTGCTGAATCTGGGAAGTTCTGGATTGCGTTCTTGGTGGGTGGCATCTTGCGAATCATGTATGACTTGGGTCTCTGGTTTATGTTTGTAAACATGAGACTGCATAGTCACGAGACGCATCATGAGGAGTCAGTCCCAAGAGGGCAGTCTATTGATGAAGAGGATGTGGAGATGTTGCGGCAGTCGATCGAGAGCGAAAGTTCTGATGAGGAGCATCGAAAGTGATGCATAAAAGAAGCTACTCCAAGATGAAATACTGAGGGAACAAAAGAGCTTGATGGTAGTTGTACATGTGATCTGGCCACTGAGGCCTAGTACCGTAGCTATGAAAATGATGCTGGGTACACAGAAATCAGATACTGATATGAAGTAAGGTTTAGAGGATTACAAGTAAACGACAAAGCATGTGAACTTGGGATATATGTCATATTTATAGAAATGATTTTATGGTATGTAAAAGAACATGGGTATCCATATCGTCGTGACTCATCTAAACAACGCCTTCAAGATTAAAAGCACAACCAAGCAATCGCAACCAATGACCCCCCAATCGCTGTCATGAGTTCAGACCCTGACAGAATGCACCTCGCAGCACTTTCCTCATCGCTGCTACTGCCACTTAACGCCTCTGACATATAGGTCATGGTGTTCGGCGTAGCAGGATAGTAGTCGTCGTTGTATGTCGAATTCAACGTCACCCGCCCAACCACATCGCCAGATTCGAGACGAATGTAGGACTCTACGTCCCCCTTCTCCAACATATCCTCTGTGACAACGATCTCTCGTGCACCGCGGATCCAATCGCCGTAACCGCCATACCCAGAATGCTGTCCATAGCACAGATGGATACCGTTGCCTTCGACCGTCATTCCTTCGAGTTTCTTATCCCAGCGATAGCACCACGTGTTTCCATGATCATGACCAGAAAATAGCCCGATGACTCCAGGAACAGTAACCAAAGCCTCCATGAATGGCACGTCCTGGCCTCCGTAGTCACAAGTCTCGTTAGGGTCTGCATTCTCACACCACCCTGCTCCTTGCTGAAACACCGGAGGATCCTCGTTGATGCCCGGCTGGTAGTTCTTCCGGATTCCAAGCTCTGTTTGGAGTGCAACTGTGGCGTTGACTGGAACGTGGACGAATGCTAGCGAAGGGAGGGTTTTGTTGTACTTGTCGTTCAACTCGATACTTGTTTCATTGAACCAATCAACAACACTTTGGTCAACCCAGTTTGGCTGATAAGATCCCTGATAATAGTTACCGCCGCGACTATCGAAGAACCATAGGATGAGGCTGGGGCTGCAATCGCTAGTATCGGTACAGTCCGAGGGGTATACAGGCAGATAGTAATTTGTTGTGCCCGACAACTTCTTGTTAACCATTTTCTGCGTGCGCGCTCCAGGGAACAGTTGTTCGCGCTCAAGAATATCATCGCCAGCAATGTTGTAGTTATGGTCATGATTGCCATATGTAGATGCCCAGGTCAAGCTGCGGTTGACGATTGGCTCAACAATCATGTCAACGTAATGCGTGCTGTTGTGAGCAAATGTTGAGTCTCCATTGATGAGATCGCCGTTCAGAACGACCAGATCAGGCCTGTCATAGTCGAGGACTTTGCGGATCACTTCAACAGAATTGCGATCCTGTTCAGGACCTGTTGATGATTCATCTATAACCGAGGGTCAATTGCAATTCTCGCCGTCAATTGACGAACTCACATTGTCCAAAATGCATATCGGAGAAGATGGCGATCTGAAAAGTACCATTCTTGGTGAACCGCAATGGCTCAAGATCGGTGTTGTTGACATCGGTAGCATAGCCAAGAGCAGCTAAGAACGCTAAGCCAACAGTATGCCGTGTTGTAATCATGGTGGACTAATTGACGATATCAATGGGAACAATAAACGAAGTCGGTCACGATAGTTCTGGCCAAGCAATTGATCGACATATCGGCGGTCCAGCAGTTTTAAGATAGTGCTCGAAAGGAAGCATCGTCACATCGATGCGTCATTCCTAGAAGCATGAAAGAAAAATACTATTCGACGATGCCTAATCAGTCTAGCCCTGGACGACGCACGGAGGTTAAAGAGGGGAAAGCATGCGACATCGTGTCAGGCCGTCGTGGTCAGGCGCGTAGGCCCAGCAAGGGAGACAAGCAGTGGCGCTCTTCTGAAATCTACAGCGATGGACCAAACGTTTTAGCTGGGAGAGAAAAACAAGTAACGGCAAAGACGGGAGTGTTTGAGAGGCATTCTACTAAAACCTGTAAGTTATGCTGCTAGTTTAGTGAATTGGGCATCGATGATGCATTGCCTCGAATAGACAGAGACTATCCTGATACGAGTATTATAGTTTAGATGCTACTGAACCTGTTGATCAGGTATATCTACGTCCATCTGCCGAACTCAATCACTTCAGGTCTGATCTGATGCACCGATCGATTTCGGCTCCGGGCCCGAGAAGTGGGCGCGCATTTTGACCCGACCACCTTCGTCATCCCGTGGAGCTAGCAAACTCTAAAGGAGCGTAGCCCTGAAATTGATGAATTTTCTGATCAATAATCGCTTCAATCGACGCGTAAGTCTCTGCGTCAACATTACCTAAGCCCTGTTCAAGACATGGGAACTTGACTTCAGCTGATGATTGGAGGCCGAATGCGGTAATTGACCACGCGCCCACTTTCCGTGATGGGTTTGACTCGCGGGTAAGTGAGTGGGATAAATACCATGCACCAGATCGAGCACTGGTGTTTTACAAGACCAGCCGTTCTTATTGTTTCCTTGGCAGTTCTTTGTTGACCCTGGTTCGATTTCCCTGTCTGTAGGGAGGTTCTGGCAGTCACCGACACTGGTTGATGAGAAATGCCGAAAGTCCAGCATTTGAATCTATAAACTCGCGACGGTGAACTGATTGCTGGACCAGACACCGCCTACTTGGGCCCCAAGGTTGAGATTGATGACGTCTCGGAAAACAGACTGTAATCTGATACATTGAGTCCTTGTCAATCGCAACCCCATTTTAGTTATTGGGGGATCATTCAAGTAGTCAGAATGACTGTTGAAGCGTAAATCTTGAACGACCGAAGCTGCATTGCATAGTTGAAAGCCAAGATTGCGAAAAGGCCGTACATGACTGGGCGAAGCAATTCGTAGCCTAGCACACTCTTGTATGTTTGGGATTACGAAAGATAATCCCTCGATTTGCACTCTCGTGGGTCATGGTAAGAACTTGGTTCAGTAGCCGACCTGGTAACGGCAGAGCACTGCCAGTGGAGAGATTGTCTGCACAGCGAAAATTGCATGACTCGAATAATTCAGCACGGCCCAAGTCAAATGACTCGGGAATATTTGGCCGGAAAGACAGTTCTTCCGAGATGACCATTGCAACTATCCCGGCGAAAGCTTCCGTCGAAAGTTCCTGCGTAACCTGCTCCTTCGGATGGGGCTTTCATCAGGTCAGATCCACGAGTATCACAGAACAAGCAATGATCTGTGACTTGAGGTTGCTCAAGTAAGTCCACATGTCGGTTGTGAATTTTTTTTTTGGTTCCGGCATATGCACTGTATACGTTACTGTAGTGCAGCGGTATAAGAAAAGAGATATTGAAAGGTGAGAACTTGAGACAAAGAAGAATATTAAACGTCTGTTTTGTGCCTTAATCTCCATGGGATCGAATCTGCCTTCGTGATTGTTGATATCCGCACTTAAAAGCTACTTATTTTGAGGTCAGGGATAACATAAGACTACAATGTTGAGTGTTAAGCAGGCTGTTGCCGTGGAAGCTCATTTCCCCTTGTCCAAGAACTGTTTAAGTGAGTTGACCTGCCGACTGCGATTCAGACCCCCGACTGAAACGACCAAAATAGGCGTAGAAACAGCATATGCATATGACTACATCGTTTTCTACAGATGGCTATCACCAGAATTATACGAGAGAGGCCGAGTCATGGCGCGTTTGGTCGCTGAGATGATCGAAAAGAAGAGTCGTCGCATATGGCTTGACCAACACCAGATGACGAGAAGCACCGAAGCTGGAGAAGTCACCAAGAGCATCTCCAATACATTCTTAACCGTGTCTCAAATCATCATTCTCGCTGCCCCAGGCGACTGGGACAGGTTTACGAACCCAGATGACATTCATCGATGGGAATGGGAGATGAGTCTCAGAAGTGGTGAGCGCAAGAGAGACACAATCTCAGACTATCTAAAGCTAACAACGACCTTCCAGATAAACAAGTTTGGTTGCTTCAATATGGATTACCAGACAATGGACAGGCATTTTCCAGATCACAATTAGCAGAGGGCTTAGAAACATACTGCCCAAGACTGGCAGAACTCTTCAAAAGCAGGGATGTACACATACGGTCATTGACGATGGATAGCATCGACGTGGTACTTAAAGAGATCGCCGAGGCTGCACAGTAAGAAACGCCGAAGGCGGGGTTCGCGGTACACATGGTAGACATGCACGTAGCTGCACAGTGACATCTGTGACTCAGGGAACCCGGCAGTTCAGTGTAGTTCCACGGTCGTCGCGGTGTGACGTTGTGCCGAAAGTGTATGGAGTGGATAGACGAATGCAGTGAGACACGCATTGGGATGGAGACGGTAGTGAAATTTGGCGGGGTGATGCTAGATTAGGGTGAGCAGGGCCCAGCAGAATTAAATAAACAATTATCTGCTAGACGTTGATGGACATACATGCTTTCCTCAATCACATCCAATGCCACAATGTCTATGTTCGATTCCGTGACACCCGACTCTAGCCATCTCGCCAGCCTCGATCAACCAATTACTTCTCAAGCGGGAGCAATGTGTAGGTGGTGCATCAATCTTCTACTGAGGTTCAGAAAGCTGACGTTTAACTAGCAAAAGAAAGCCATGCCATCCAGACTGCCTTCCAGGCGGGCAAAGAATATGTAGTCCCCTGGGGAATCCAAGAAGAACAACGCATTGAAGAAGCAATGCAAGACCTCTGCTCTTACCTGAGTGATCTTGATCCCTCCCTCTCCTACGAGGGCACTGATAAGAAAGTGGCATGGCGCAAGTCCTGCTGGTTTGCCAGTCAGGGCATTGGCCATCCTTTCTTGGACTCTGAGGCCGACATTGCCAAATTTGATGGTGATCTCAAAGATGGCCTTACGGGCCTTCAAGCGTTGCATGATTCGAGAACTCGAAACTCGGCACATTGTCTTAAGTCTGCCCTCGACAGCGCTTTGGTAACGACTAGCATGGCTGTTGGTATTGACCCTGATTTGGTGCAGCGATGCACGGTTCGCTATCGAGCTATCAAGTACACGCCTCATGCTGGTGCTCCAGGCGGCATTGGCCTTCATCCAGATGGCAATCTGCTGTCTGCCCTCATCACAAACGGGCCAGGACTTCGTGTCTATGACCTCGATGGAACCGTGCGCTTTCCTGGACATCATGGCACCATCATGATGGGTGGCTCAACGCTCTACCGCTGGGCCAATGAGTTTATCCCGACTTTTCATGATGTTGATATCAGTGGGAATGAGGTCAAGGTTTCAATTGTGGCCTTCTTCAACTTCCCTGACATGGAGACGATACCGAGGAATTTGAGGGCCGAGGGAGATAATTTCTTTCATGATATTCGAAGGATCAAGGAGGACGACAAACTTCCAAGTGGGGAGTTATCGGCACTATGGCATGTTATCATTAAGAAGCACCAGCTGTCTCTACCTCCAGTTCTTGCAAGCGGATAAGCTTATTTCTACCAGGGTGGTCTAGCTGAACTGTTCATAATAAACAAGTGGATGTACAGTTCATTCATATGGAAATTATGTTAATTGATAGACCTGTGACTCAAGTCCAGTGAGGTCTCGATTTACTGACAATTTTGATGCTGTTCCAAATCCTTGATCCTATTGTGCCAATCTTGAGCTGACTGACAGACCACAATTTATGATGCAACCAATCATTTTAAGGGCGTACCACCGTGAGCGAAATAATAAGCAGGTCTTTTCATGATTTCTAATCACGTCATATCATAAGCGAGCATTTTCAGCAAACATGCGCAGCACTTCTAATATTTTTATGCTGAATTCTCTCCACTTGCCTTGGCAATCTTGCAATAATTAGAAAAGCTTCAGCGCCATGTCGCAGCCAACAAAGATAAAAGCAGTCTTCTTTGACTTCATGGGGACATGCCTTGATTGGCACAGTAGTGTCGTGCAGGCTCTACCCCCAGCCATCCCCAAAGCCGAAGCCTCCAAATTCGCTCTTGAATGGCGGCGACGTTACTTCATCGCGAACAGCGAGCGACTTGCCCAGCAGCTTGAGCCCGAGGATATAGACGACACGCTCATTCGCGTGCTTGATAACGTACTGGAAGACTCACCAGAGTATAAGCAGCACTTCAATGCGCCAAACAAACAGCAATTGATTACTGCCTGGCATTCTCAGCCAGCTTGGCCAGAAGTTGGAAAGGCAATTCAGTCAATCCGAGAAGACCTTGGTCTGGAAGTCTTTGTTCACGCCAACGGCACAACACGCCTGCAGCTTGACCTAACTCGCTTCGCTGGGCTCAATTTCAACATGCTGTTCTCCAGCCAATTGTTGGGGACGTACAAGCCAGATCCTGAGGCGTACAACAAGGCGTTGCGACTCGTCAAGCTCAAGCCTGAAGAAGTTGTGTTGGTTGCGGCTCACGCATATGATCTGAGAGGAGCTCAAAATGTCGGAATCAAGACGATTTACATTCATCGTTGGACGGACGATGTTGATGAGGATATGGACAAGGTGAAGGGAGAGTTTGGCGCCTTTCTGGAGGGGATGGAAGAGTTGCCTGCCACAATTGAGAGAATGCAATCTTGATGAAATACTGGCGCTGTCAAACTGACAAATGTCAACTGTTTCAATTCAATTCATTTCAAATATTGGCTTTCTCGGTTTGATCAATGCTTTGGCTGGAGGCTCCACGCCACTTCTACCTCGGTCCACAGTGGAGTTCGACAGCAGACGCATGACTTTCAATATCAGCATTAAATAAATAGAATCAATTCAAGAATCCAGAATGGCTAAAACTGACTCGTTATCAGCAACTCTTCGGTTGCAAACTCCAATTTGAGGTCCGAGTTTGACGTGGTGGCACAAACGTAAAACTCCAAGCAAAACATCAACATATTCACAAATACGACACAAATACCTCTAAAAATAGCTCCGGTGCGCTGGCGCAATGGTAGCGCGTAGTCCTCCTAAGACTAAGGCTCAGGGTTCGAGTCCCTGGTGTATCGAACCTTTTGATGGTTGGTTCATCAGGATGAGTTTGGTGAATTTTTTTTACTTTTTGGCAGATTCACGATACTCTGCGGCGTCGTCCATGATGAGAGCCTTGGATTGTGGGGCTCCCCTTGGTTGGCGTTCTCATGAGTCTCTGTTGTCTATGATACAGAGTTGGAAGACGATCTACTGGCTGATATCGCAGACTCATGCTGGACTGCAGGATACACTATCAATTGAACACTCAGTTGATTCACACTAGGCACAGAATAGCTCATTCGATAGTCACTGACGGCATGGGAGATTGTCTATTTGTAAATAGGCCACCACTTCGAGTCCCATCGTCTTAGAGATCCATCTTGGCCATGGTTTCTTCAGCTTCCTGCTTCCACTCCTCACGCCATCGAGACAGAGGCGGCCGTCTCTGAACGACATCACCTGCAGCCCAAGTAATACGCTTCTTGTCCTGCTCCTCTGTAACATCGTTGTCGGGGCAGATGATGTAGAATTCGTTCTTCCCCATCTTCTCATACAGATAATCTGCCACCTGTTCCGCTGTCCAAGCACCAGCTGGCTTCACACCACCTGGCGTTGCTCTTGTCTGTTAAGCATTGTCAGTCAGTTAACCTAAGCACAGCAGCGGTTTCTTACTAGACCGGTGTAAGTCCAACCAGGGACAAGCAGATGCACGCTGGTGCTTGCGTCTTTCAGGTCCCAGCTCAAATGCTCAGCAAGAGTCTTGACTGCAGCTTTGGAGGCGTTGTATGCTGGATTTCCAGGTGGGTTGGTAATACCCTGCTTGCTACCAGTGATGACGATGCTCGTTGGCTTTGACTTGGCGGCGTCTTGGACCACGGAGAGAAATGTGTTTACACCATAAATGACGCCGAATAAATTGGTTTCAAGGGTCTTGTTTGTCAGCATTTGTCGCACCATTGCAATTTACAACGTACATCTCTGAAGTAATCATCATCTCCCCAGGTGCCCCTAAGACCTCTGCCAGCGTTCAAGACCAACAACTCAATACTGCCAAACTTGTCCAAGGCGAGCTTCTTCAGCGCCTGCCAGTCCGAGGTCGATGAGACATCAATCTTGGAGGTAACGACGTCTGAGTCATTGGGGAAGTGAGTCTTAGTCAGAGCCTCCAGAGTCTCCTCATTGTTGTCAACAAGCAATGTGCGCATGCCCTTACTGCGGCATGTTTTGGCAATGGCCAGACCGATGCCTGAGCCAGCTCCCGTGATCAATGCAGTAGAGCCTGTGCTGAAGACGTCGGTTGGAGACATTTTTCCTGTTTTAGACAATGTCCTGGGGATTGGTCAACTTGTGTATCGAGGCAAGGAGAATTTGTAGCTGATCAGAGGTTATGAAGCAGGTTTCATGGGATTGGCCTTTATATCATGAGTTCGGACTTAACGCACTGTCATCAACCCGAATGGTCATCCCCGCATCAGAGCAGACTCGAGGCGGGGCATTAGCGTAACTGTTAGTAAATGTTAAGGTGGGGCCACACGATACTCTTCTATTCACATCAGAGTGGTGGATATGGAAGTAGTCTATCGCTTTCATCATCACTTTCGTCAACAATTCCCATCACTTCCTCTCAAGGGGCGAGTCTGTTCTGAACATCATCCCATCGAGTTGCCAATTGTTGGTCATCTTGGTCGACTATGTCTGTGATTCTAGTCTTGCCTTGAATTATCCTGCTTTAATGCGTTCAGAACTGCTGTCATACCGCGACTTCGTAGATAGAACACGACGTAGATCGATGACGTATATGCCTAGAGGCATCTGAGGAGAAAAGAACGAAGTACTCGTGCCACAGCCTTAAAGCAAAAGAGTTCAAGCCCGTGCAGAACTGTCTCAATCTCCCATGTCGGGCAAAGCACAGGGACGCAAAATTGCCATTATCGGCTCTAACGGTCATGTTGGACAACCGACAGTCAAGGCTCTTCTCGCACCTGGCATTCACACTATTACTGCTGTCCAACGCATTGAAGCAACGAGCAAATTTCCGCCTGAAGTCATTGTCAAATGTGGTGATCTGAAAGACGAGTCTTTCTTGGCGAGCACCTTACAAGGACACGATGCTTTCGTGCTCATGCCACCTCTCCCCCACCTCGTCAGTCTGCAAGAGTTAGCAGTTCGAGCAGCAGCGAAAGCTGGAGTTCGATATATCCTACCTGCAGAGTTTGGTCCAGAACCTTTCGCGTCGAAGCTGATAGAGGACAATCAACTTTTGCAAGACAAGAAGAAGATCCGCGATCCGATTGAGGAACTCGGTGTGAGCAGCTGATTCTCGGCAGCTGTCGGTCCATTCCTCGATATGAACACTGGTCTTTGGGGCATCGATGTTGAGAGCCGCAAAGCTACAATTTGGAAAGGAGCCGTTGGCAAGGTCAACACGTCCAGTGTTGCACGGACTGGCCAGGCTACAGCTGCAGTATTGAGCCTCCCTGGGCGGGACTTTTCCCGGTATAAGAATCAGGCTTTCTATATCCCATCGTTTCATCTAAGCCAGAAGGAGCTTCTACTAGCAGTTCAGAAGGCAACAGGGACGGCGGACCAAGACTGGGAGATAGACTACCAGGATGTGAATGATGCACTGAGAGATTGCAACGGCAAGATCCAGGAGAAAGATGCCACTGCCCCATTTGTCAAGTTCTTCCTTACTCATTTCCGGGAGGGGAGTGGAGGAGACTTCGAAAGCAAGGTCGATGTCAGTGAGGTTGAGAAGCTGCACGAAATCGGACTTCAGAGGGAGGCTCTCAACGATGTGCTTGAAAGGGCTGTGTCATAAGTTGCGCAAATTTCTCGGCTACGCCTGGCATGGCGAGTGAGGGTGATTATTCCCACCTAGCTAGCTATTTAATCAATAGAGTGTCGTCAAAGCATTAGTCGGTCGTGTATCCGGCTACCGCGCCTTCTGTCCCTGCCGACACTTTCCTCCGTTTCAATAGTCTCCAGGACAGTGTATTAATGAAAGGAGGCCTTTCTTCGTTTACAATGACCAAAGCATAGAGCTTCTAAGTATCGTGTACACAGCTCCTTTTTACCCCCATTCCCCGCCATCCATCCATCGTCTCAGCCCAAAAGACATCATGGGATCTCCTCAACATTGACACGGCCAAAACTCTCCACTAAATTGGTCAGAATATGTGACTCCCTATCCTCATGCTTCTTAATAACGCTCACTGGCCAGTGACTTCGAACAGGCACTGACAGTTCCGGCTCTGGATAAGCCTCGTATCTATCCAGCGCCATTGAACTCTTCAGCAAGCCAATCTCCTGGGGACGCATCTTGCCTCGGATGACTTTGAAAAGTGCTTGCGCCAAGTAGTGATTTTTTCGTTGGTAGTACAGGCCTTGGGCTATCAGTATGAGAGTCGATCGTAGAAACTCAATTTCTTCTGTAGGTGTATCTTCCTTGATGGCATCTATACTGTCATAACCCATTATCATCAAAGGGATGACGATGAAGAGGTCCATTGCTTCGAATCCATGTCGGAGGTAGTACAGTCTGACAAGTGTCTGCATGTTTCTCTTCGAGTCAGCTACGATACGCTGCGGAGAAGGCTCTCGAGTCGTTGCTGCATCATAAAGAGGCTCGAAGATCGTCAATAGTAGGTGGTGATAGTACATACTGCGATGCAGTTAGCAACTCACTTTATGGATATTGAAAGCCAGGTTGGACTACGTATAAAGGTGAAAGGAGCACATGAAGCACTTACTGTAGTTGTAGCTGCCCAGGAAGAACAATTCTCCTTGGACTTAGAGATGCGGGCAGGCTTTCGAACCATTCTTCCAGCCTTCCGCGGAAGTGATATGCCAGGCTAACTCCTACCTTGGAACCTTCTGAGTATGCTGCGTCGCAATACTCATTCATAATGATCCGAAACCGGCTCCGAGCATGGATAACCTCTCCAAGACACATCGATGAAAGGCCGTGATTCAATGGGTATTTGACCCATATTTCGCCATACCACGACGGATCTTCGCAAGGATCTGGAAGCGGCCATCTTGGTGGCTCCTTGATGAGTGGCGACAGCATGAACGAGAAGGCAGAGAGACTCCTGTCGTTAGTACACGGCCAAAGGTGTGAAAAGGCACTCACGTTTCCCAGTTATACATAGCCCAAGCCAAGTTTTGGGTGCCTCTCTGTACCCTCTTGCTCTGATCAATATCGATGGTGTCGAAGATGTGAAGCTGGTTTGCCAAAGCCACAGCATGCACCCTATAAGGTTTCCCGACTTCGTCTAACCCACAGAGATTATGAAACACACTAAAGAGGATACCTGCCTGAATGGTAGTTATATGTGGAATAGAAGCCTCCAGCTCCCATAGTCGCTTAGCCTCGGCAATGAAGCGATAAGCAAGAGTGCTCGGGTTCCAATACTCGACACGGTTGGTGAAATTAGGGTAACAGACCTGGTAAGCATGTCAGCAATTTTGGCTATGCCACTATGAGTGTCATCCTACGCAAGCATATGCAAGAGTTACGTTGACAAGGAGTGAAGAACAAAAGTCTTTGCGACGCGCTGCCATATCTTCTAGGAATAGATCCTTGTGAAATGCTGCTGTGAAATGGTACTCGCAACGGAAGAGTACACTCAAGAGGTTCCGCATGAGCTTGTCGTCGTCACAGACGCTGGTCCACGCCGAGACTTTGACGTCGGACAGTAGAGAATTGAATACTTGTGCTGCATGGAAGGGCTTCAAGAAAGGGCTTCTCTGCTCTTCGGAACTCAGACTCGCAAGATGGCCGGTTAGGTTTGTCTCTGATATCTTGTGTTGAGAATAGAGAGAGGCTGTTTCATACAGCATTGAGTTCAGATAAGGATTGTCGAGCTCGAACTCTTTGGGCATCTCCGATCTGTACGGGAACTCGTATCGTAATCGCGTCTCGGGAACGACGGCCATCTGAAGTAATACATTGCCTGCTCTGGCCTGATTGACAACTGATGCGACGTCTGTTCCGGATCTGAGCCTTTGCAGGATGGCCTGGGCATCCTGATCAGGTAGGTTCTTCAGCAGCCCGACGAGTTCCTCGTAGACAATTGAGCGTTGGCTCGAGCCCTCGAAGGTCTCGTGAGAACATCGGTTCATTGCCTGTGAGCGAGTCTCGCCTGGCCGCGTAATATAGATGCAGGCGAGTTTGCGCTGAAGACAGCGACGACATGCTGGCCTGTCTCCAGAACACTCACGATGGTGGTCAGTCAGACCCCACTCAGAATACGAAGCACCTAAGTACCTTGACCTTGTATTTGCGACATGGCTCGCAAGCAGCCAAGACAGGATTGAGCCTGCGCTGTATTATGCTGCGTCTTGGAGGGGGCGGCAGCGGTTGTGATCCTCTTTCTGCTGGTAACAGAGGGCGCAAGGTACCGGTCCTAGGAGCTGATGATTGTTGTTGGGGGTCGGTCTGGGGCATTGTCCACGATTGGCTAGGGTTGTACAAGACAAAACTGGTGATCAGCGTCGAATACTAAGTCGCGATATACTGCAGATATAAAGAAATGCAGCGGGCATATCATGTGCTAGTGTCTGGGTCTAGCTTGGTTGGGAAGTGGTGAATGAATGAATGAATGAATGTCCATTCAGTTGCGAGTCTGTCAAACAAAAACTGTCGGGCAAGATCTGTCTCAGTTGCTTACATACAACGTGAGCATCAGCCAATTGGCGCCAATCGGAGGGGGCGGAGCTAGACGTATTTGTGACGTAAACGTCTCAGACTGACGATCGAGAAAAGAGACAACACGCCATACTACGTACTAATTTATATTTACTACACGCAGAACAAGACAAATCTCATTCGCCTCGCGTACAATCCTATCCACTACTCAATCAGTCATAGGCTTCATTGGCCTTGACACGGTTCTCAAGCGGCACCAGACCGTGAGTCGCCCTCAGCCTCAACATACTTCCATCGGCAGAAATACAAAAGTTTTCCTTCATTATATTCGGACTTCCTTTGCTAAACCCCTCGGAATCGGATCCCGATCCTCGATCCGCAAGAGCGAGGGCGAGAAGGTCCGGCACAGACTCCCATGAAGATGAAGTAATGCCTGACCAGATGGACCAGACCGAGTACGCCATGACAAGGAGTGCATAGACGTAAAATACGGCCATGGCTCCGCGCATGGTCAAGCTGTTGTCAGCAAATGCGAACCCAGTTACCCATGTCTCCATCTCTGCGCTGAAGAAACGAGCCTTGTCGTCGTCTGATACAGCATATGGGCTGCCTCCAGGACCAAACACCTGGCCGTCCTGCGGCATGAAACTTCTCCACCATTCACCATCGGGATCAGCCAAGGTTGTAATGGCTGAGATGTTTGGAGTTGATCGGCCCAAGCCGTTAGCCGCCAACGATCCAAGAACCGCCTCCAGATGCGCCGTAGACTTCGATCCCTTCCCATCATTTGTCCATACGCCGCTATTGAGGAGCATTTCGTGTATGACGGTCCGGTTCGTTCTCGAATCAACAGGATCAAGGTATTTGGCGAAGCTCGGTGCAAGATGGACGCGCTGGCCATAACCCGGGCTTCCAATCCATGAGCCCCCAAGCGCTGTGGCAATAGGCCCCGAGAATGGCGGGTATCCTTTACTGGCGAGCGAGACTGCATCGCCACTCAGCTCAGTGGTAATCCACCGTGCATCGATCATACATCCATAAATATCAGCCGCCTTGCGTGACTTGTTGGACGGAACAGCGACCACGACACCAACAGAGCTGTTGGCAATGACTGGTGCAGAGTCAAACCACAGCACTTCAGGTTTCCTCAAGTCAGGTAGAGTATCTGATAGCCAGTCGCTCACGACGTCCTTTGTGACGTTCAGAGTTGTTGGCGGAAAGGTCACAAAGTCAGGGAACATGATGGTCTTTGCTTTGGCGTCGGTCACGGACGTCAGCTCACATCTCGTGTTGGTGATTGGCATCGGTGCATTGAGCTTGTGAGCAAGCTTCTGGAAGTTGTTGAATCGAGTCTGCTTTCTCCTGGCTGAATCGTCCGCAGCCTGTTCCCAGTGCAGCGACGTTGTGATGCATGCTTCAGCTGGTCCGAGATGCGGCATTCTGGCGACGGTATGGTTAGGGCTATTCAGGTTGAACCATTTCTCTCTGACATCCACTACGAGATTGACCAGGGTCGAAGAGTATCCGGCGACAAGAATCTCGCTCGGTGGCCGTCTTATGAACAAGCCATTGTCCACTTCACCTGATAGAGGCAGCTTGGAGATGAGCTGGCTGTTGATGACATCCCATTGCCAAGAAGGGCAGCGCTCATTTCCGGTAACACTACAGGCAGATCCTATTGTGTTGTCTTCCGTCAGGACACCAGGAAACATTTCATCTCTGGTACCATTGAAGTAAACGAAACTGCCGCCCGCTCTCCAGTCACCCTCCTGCGGCATCATGGCAACAGCACTGAGTGAAGAGGCGCCCAGTGCCATGATCGTGCAAATAAACACTGTAATTATGAAGCCGATCTTCTTCCAGGTCTGGGAGAACTTCCCCTTGACAATGCTGAAGAACTCCTCGGACCACAGGAAGCTGATCTCGGATATTTGCTGTCCAGCCACCAGAGCTCCATATGGAACAGACTGGCCGATCGTAAACTCGTGTCGGATCATGGAAAAGACGATGGCGTTGAGTGACAGCACGATGAACATTTCCATGAGCTTCGCAGCAAATTGGATACCGAGTTTCTTCTCAACGTCATAATTGGGCTTACCTTCGAGTTCCTTGCCGATGTAGTAGTTCTTGAAAATGTAGAAACTCAACGTGATAATGCCAGCGATCGCAGGGAGATGAACGAGAGCAGCTAATATTGCAGTGAGACGGTCTTTGACGATGGGTACCTGCCGGTTCTTCTTCTTTCGGATCGATGCTTCGAGGGCCTGCATGCGCCATTTCTTCAAGATTGTCTTCAGTCTCCAACTCGATGGGTTTGTCTTCCCGGACTGTCCCTCCAGACTGTCGGAGGAGAATACAGCAGCATTTTTGTTTCCGCTGGCTGATGCCCTACCGAAATCAGCATCGTCGTGTTGTGTTAGGTGGCGCAATTCATGTTCTTCCGATTCAACAGGCTCGTACTGAGGCTGCGATTTTGGTATCGATCTCTCGGCCATGGTTCCTCGATCGTAGCAGAATAGACAACATATGGTTGCGAGACCGAGAAGCGGGCAGGCTGTGTATTTATTAATGTAGTCTGCCTACCCCATCTTCATGCATGTTATCACAGTGGGGGCTATAAGTCACAGGTGGACAGGGAGTAGAGGCTTCAAACTGGGCAAAATTGATCATTTGAGGCATGACCGTGGCTAGGAGCTGGATCCCAGCAACCTTTCGCGACCCGCTGGACATGGCAGTAACCGAATGCAACATGCCATCGTCAGAGACATCGCAGATAAATGGACAGAAGCAAGTCTCAGTCTGAAACTCACGCGTAAGATAGCCCCAGCTGGACGAAGTCAAGATATTGCAGTGCTCGAAGCAGCAGCATACCGACGACTCGGAGCCTAATAACAAACCAACAATGTGGGCAAAATGTACGACTCCATGTTTCGTAGCACAGCCTCAAACAGGGATCTTACGTTGTGGACCACCATTTCAGCCCTGCCAAATGGTTGCAGGACTCGGAGTTTTGAGGCTTTTAAGTCAGCTCCGATGTCCCATTTGAAGATGAATTGCATCGGTCAGTTTTACCCTTGCTAAACCAATCCACATTTGTCAATTTGCCCAAATTCCTGTTGCTGGACAAATTGTTAAGCGTAAGCGCTAAGGAAAACGCCCAGGAACATGATCCTGCCAGACGAAATTCGACAAGGATGGTCTTTGGTCAGGCGCTTAATATTTTATCTCACATTGCAACACGGCCAGGGACAGCATCCAAATCAAAATGATTAGTATTGCTACCCCAAAAATACCTGATTAGGCACCTACGCCAGGAAAGCCTCCTCTCAACCCCCGTTTTGTTCAAGAGACGGTAGAGGGATGTGGATGCTACTGAATTGAGGTGCTGTGGATGGTCTACCAACCCAAACTGTTATATGCCTTGTTGTATACCTATCTATATACTAACGGCCATGTAGAGCTTGGGAATGAATCTTTTTAATGACGACTCTGTAGCCTGACAAGATGCACAACAACTAAGACGAAGCTCCTTCCAAGTTCTTGAATACTATGCCATCTCCTATGCTTCACTCAGTATTTTGCGCACCAAAATCTTACCTACTCAAGCCAACAGTAAGATGGCAGTTCCGCTTAGCGATGCATGTGACAGCATTGACGCTATTCAAAGCGTTTTGTAGATACAGCCGCCACTGCTTCACAAACCTCAGGTCGGAACAAAGATGAGGCGCACAGGCGTTCATTGACTGCTTCAATCTGGAAAAAGCAGTCGGTCAATGACTGTGAACAGTCGGGCAGACAGAACCACTGAACAAGCTTGAGGCTCTTTGTTCAAGGAACATAAACTTGGTGGCTGTCCAACTGTCCAGTCCCCGTGTTCAATAGTTCCTTGAATGTTCCCCCTGCCCAGCCTCAATACTGGTGTCTGAACATTCACAGTCCCTGGTTGGTTTATGCTTACCAACAATAGTATTTGTTCACTTATGAATAATGGCAGTGTCTCCGCTCGAGACAGTATATACCTGTCTCTTTTTCATTCTCTTGTTCTTAATCAACTGCCGATTCACGCCCAACACCAACTAATCGTCACAAGTCGTTTCAAAATACTATCAACATGTCTCCGAAAGCACAAAAGCACGCAAAGTCTCTGTCCTCCCCCAACAAGAGTAACATGTTTCCACAATTTCAGAAACTGGACCCCGTGATCCAGCGCCTCATCTGGGAATATACACTCCCTAGCTCTCGAGTGCATCACGTCGAATACATACAGTCCGTCCCTGCACTTGTCAACCCCCAAGGTCGATATCTCAACATTAAGTGTCCTCTTGTACCTGTTGCATGTTTGGTAACCAGGCAATCACGCTATGTTGCGAATTTGTGCATGACGCGGTCCCCCCTGAACACAGCGTTCAATCTTGATAGGCATGGTATAATACCATATGGCTACTGCAGCCCATATGATACCCTCTACGTTGAGAAGGTATTCCAAAGCCAGAAAGTTTGGAAACTTGGAAATAATCCATTTTGGGCCTTGGCATATGGTCTTCAAGCAAATGACATGATGCACGCTGCGCTGACAGAATTTCCAGCTTATCGAGACTTGTTTGCAGGCTTCACACCCAGTCAGAACATCACACTTGTCAAGATAAAGGAGTTCGAAGGTTTCGATGAACACCGGCATTGTAGCAGAGTCCTACCAGCCGATCCAAACTACAGTTACGGAATTGAGTTCGAAGAAACATACCATGCCACGGCATTTGAGAGAGATCTAAAAGCATGGAGATATGAGCAGGCTTCAAAGGCCAAGAAGAAAGGTAAGAGAATGCCAGAAATAAAGATTGCTGAAGTGGCTCTTGCCTGCGAGTGTGCTGATGTGAGGGAAAGGATGGAGGAGAAGGTCAGAGAGTTGAACAGGATATCGTTATCAAAGGAACTGGAGCAAGATCGCCTAGAATGAACGATAGAATGATATTTGGTACCCCGAACAGTTGAGTGCACAGTATGAGGCTGGAATGATTTGAATTACTTCTTGTACTATAAGGACGAGTATATGAACTGCTAGATAGGTATGAGGAATACCAGAGTTAGTCTAAGCCAAACAGGACCGCTGACACATCATTCCTCATATACCATTTCTATGCGTTACTTCACAACAACAATGATGGAATATCACGAGATGTTAAGGACCAGATCAATCGGTATCGAGAGGCGAAATATATCGAGCACAGTCGGTAGTATTCTGCAGTGACTCTTGACTATGGGGCCTTATGCATAATGGAACCTACACTGAATACTGGCACCACATTAATATGAGGGTTAGTGCTTCAGTTTAAGGCATGCGGATACATACTTCCTACCAGCAGCACTTACCTCTTATAAGAGAAATTTCCTCTTTTCAGCAGCAATTCATCTTACCAACAGCAATTACTTTGTATCACAAGCAGTTACTTCTTGCCTACGGTGCTGCCATGGTATTCAATGCTGATAGTTTGACTTTTGAGCAGGCTGTGACAAGTTGCCGGAACTCAACCACGACACCCAAAACACAAACTCATTCACATCAAGGCACTGATCGACCGTCATAATACTATAGGCCATGCATTCTCGACATCTGTTACTCGCGCTCTCTGACCCGTGTTATCTTGCAACCGGGTTCACCAAAATTGCAGTAATGAGGAGCGGGTGTGTATGCCAGTCCCCATGATTCAACAAGAGAAATGCCTATAAAAGAATGGTTCTTCGACTGAGGACTTTGCGTTTCTTCCTTTTTCAAATCAAATCAACACAACTTGGCAATCCTACCCTTCAACATCCAATAGCCTAAATAACAACTTTAATCTCACTCACCTAAACTAAAAAGATGCCTGCTCCAGCTCGACCCAGACCCCCTAAGCCCTGCCCAAAGCCTGACCCTCCTCCTCCTCAGCCCTCCAGAACCACATGCCTCGATCAATTGGGAAAATGCTGAAGCGTACGGCCGAAGACCTTGCCTTGTGGTAAAACAACATACTCAAGCAGTTGAATTTTAAGCATATTGGGGACGGGGGATCTGATGGCATAGGTACTTTGCTTACCAAGAGCTTAGATACTTAGATAAACTTTGATACTGATCATTTATTCTTGTACCAAAGCCCATTCGGGAGCATGCCAGCTCGATGCTACATCTTGGATGTCTTCATGGCTCAAGGTGAAGGCACGCATTGACTATCAAGAACAGGCTACATAGACTAACTCCATAATTGACTACACACCGGACATATCTTGAACGGTGATGAGCCAGATAGAGGGATATTCTTTATACTGGGCTTTTCGTTATTGAACCGTCTTTGCTATGTCGGCATGGTGTTGGTTTCCTACCCAAGTAAGTAATCCAAGTCGCGTTCAGTTGCTTCGCGCATTCAGGTGGGCCTACAGCGCTGTCACCCTCTATAAATCCACTGTAAATATCCGGTATTTTCAAGGCCAAACACACTCGCATTTTGCTCAGAGGCCCTTTCGAAATTCCAAGCCTTTTCGTAAAAAGAAAACGGAATCTCCTCCCAGTAGGAGGAACAGCCAGTTCTCAGATAGGCCTAATATATACGTATATGAGAATCTATATCGATGATAAATTCTGAGATGCCGTTCTAGCCGTGCGCCGGTGACACAATATCTCGCGATAGTGGTGTTAGACGCACAGAACCCACTGATATGGTAGGAAAGCCGGCTCACCTTGCTCTTGCTACAGCAAAACAGCAAAGATTGTCGAGATATGGAGCTAGGATAAAGTTAAATCTACTCCACTGCAACGATCGCTATCGTCGATGCTCAGATGCAAGCCCTCTGCCCGGCCAATACACGAATCATAGCGTTGTTTGCTCCATTCTTCTTGAACCTTTTCGCAGCTTAGTCGGAATCCCCGATTATTCTTTGCTTCCTCCCACGAACTACCTGGCATTTCGGTGATTGACGTTTGGCGAATAATAACTCATTACCCACTTCCCGGGCTGTAACGTGGGATCGGGGCGGCCCGACTCCGACATCATAGCCAGTAATGCCACTTCCAAATCCATATGTCAAACCAACAGATCCCAATGCACTCAAGAGTGGTCGCTTGAAACATGGATAATCCACAATAGGTCCTCTTTTTATGTAATTTATCGATGATGTGAAGATTGAGATGATGGCGACATCACTCTAGGGGCGAAACATGGTGTTGCAAAACCATCATAAACAAGATATGTAGTCCTTACGCTACAACGTCTCATCCATTTGTGAAATATCAAGCCCAGGTAGCCTATTACTTTCGAGAGGCTATCATCAGCTACGCGATGGGTGAGTAGCCTCGGGCCAAATCGAAGCACGACTAATGAGTTGTTGTTAGCAACCTCAGTTGAGGCTATTCAAGACAAGAGCCCAGCGCTCGACCCCGAGGCCAACGCCGTGTCTCTATCCGGTAGCACCTCGGATCGATCACCCCCGACCACCGAAGAGCAGCAGAAATTAAGGAAAATAGCAGGACGTATCCCATGGGTTTCATATCTTCTCTGCATTGTTGAGCTTGCAGAACGAGCCTCATTCTATGGTTGCAAGACAGTCTTCAACAACTTCCTCCAGTTTCCGCTCCCAAAGGGAGGCAATGGAGCCGGAGCTGTAGCTAAGAACGACCCCAACGGCCATGCTGGTGCTTTGTAAGTTCCTTCGATATGTGACTGAACTATTGATTGACTAACCTCATTGGCAGAAACCGAGGCTTACAGTTTGCCTCGGCCATGGTTCTCCTGTTCAACTTCCTTGCCTATGTCATCCCAATCTTTGGTGCGTGGCTCGGCGACACCAAGACCGGCCGTTTCAGAGCGATCATGTATGGAGTCATCATCGGCGGCGTGGCACACGTTATCATGGTTGGAGGTGCAGCTCCTGCTGTTCTAAAGGCCGGCAATGGGCTTGCGCCGTTCATGGTCAGCTTCTTTCTTCTCGCCATCGGAGCCGGTCTGTTCAAGCCTAATGTTGTTCCTCTCATCATCGACCAATACACCGACCAGACAGAATATGTCAAGACACTCAAGTCTGGTGAGCGTGTCATCGTTGATCCTGAGACCACTATTCAGAGGATCATGTTGATCTTTTACATGTGCATCAACGTTGGTGCGTTTTTTATGATCGCCACAACTTACATCGAGAAGTATGTTGGCTTTTGGCTCGCCTTTCTCCTTCCAGGCATCATCTACATCCTCTTGCCAGTGCTGCTCATGTGGCGGTACAAAACCCTCAAGCGCGCACCGCCTCAAGGATCTGATCTCAATACCTTCTTCAAGATCGTTGGGCTGGCTATCAAGGAGAACAGAGGCCAAATTTGGGCCAAGAACTTCTTTGAATCAGTCAAGCCATCTGTTCTTGCTGCGAAGGGCAAGACGGCTTCTTGGGATAGTCAGGCAGTCGAACATGCTCGCAGGACCCTCTCCGCGTGCCAGATCTTTCTCTACCAGCCATTATTCTACCTCAATAACGGCGGTGTCGGTACTGTTTTATCTAATCAAGGAGCATCGATGACTACCAAAGGTGCACCCAACGATCTGATTCACAACTTCAATCCACTCACACTCATGGTCTTCGCACCCATCATGTCGTTTGTTCTTTACCCTCTCTTGAACAGACACCACATCAAGTTTGGCCCCATTAGTCGTATGACTGTCGGCTACACTTCCGCCATCATCGGAAGCATTGTCGGTGCAGTTATCCAGTGGAGGGTTTATAAAACCTCACCTTGTGGATATCAGGCTTCGACCTGCGATAGTGTGTCCCCCGTTTCTATCTGGTGGCAGCTGCCTACTGTTATGCTGGGGGCTATCGGTGAGCTCTTTACCGCAGTCACGGCATACGAGATGGCATATGCAAGGGCGCCTGAGGGTATGAAATCTACTGTTGTCGCCATCAATTTGGCAATGCAGGCTCTGTCTTCGGCATTGGCTCAGATCTTGATTCCTTCTATCAACGATCCCAATCTGATCGTAAGTAAGACTGTCCTTACTCTGGTCACTGGCTAACATATTCTTCACAGTGGGCCTGGGCTGCTCCTGGAATCGCTCTCTTCGTCCAGACCATCATCTTCTGGGTTCGACATCACCATGTCAACGATGAGAAGTTCTTGATTCGTGAAACTTTTGAAGAAGGTGATTCCTCATTTACGGAAAAGAAATAGGTCAGTTTGGGGGATTTGAGTACCAATGAAGCTCTTGAAATCCCTCGACTCATAATGGCAACGGCGTGGTTTCAACTTTGAAGCGACTGGCGATTACTCCCGGGCAGATTATGTACATCAACGCATCGTTGCATCAAGCATCAATTTCTCGCCGTCTCATATTCCCTGTGATTGATCAACGTGAAAACGACCACGGCTTCAGCTTGAAGTTTCCGAAACATCACATGCATATCGATATGCCATTGTGGTGAGACAAATTCCCAGGTGACTTTTGTTGCATTTTTGGACGATTAGAGGTGAGCCTATATCATGTCTTCAGGCCTGGAGACCACCAGTCATTCCAGTTAGCAAATGCCGTCGGATATTGAATGTCCTTCGGTGCGTCATATGTTCACAAGCTGAGTCTGCTCTGGCCCTTCAAGTATCAGTGAGACGACCTTGGTCCTGATAGCTCGAAAATGGAAAGACCGCTTCCTAGCAGCATCAGCACTCGTCCCTTTGGGTTCAACGAAGTCATCAGTCAGCTTGGTAGTTGTAATCCAGTGCAACTCTCTAGGATCCCCCGGAGATGAAGTCCGTAGGAGTATGGCATAGTATTTCTCCTCCACTTTTACTATTTAAGCAAGAGTCATGCATGCCGGAGGAGTAGCTGTGATAGATTTCAGGAAATTCGCAATGCAGATACACCATCTCACCTTGCTTAACATGACAACCACGACGCCATCGTTGACTAGCCTCGCCGAAGCTGCATCGCAAGCAATTCCTGTTTCACCTCACGTTGCAGAGTCACTATGGAAGTTCAGCAGCGGCAAACAGGAGCCTAGTCAGGAACCAGCCAAGAGTGTCTTTTCCTTAGCTAATATTGAAAGATCCGACAAGCTCCAGACGTTCTAGGACTATGTCAATCGCGAAGTTGAAGGCAAGCCGAAAGGTTGGCGTAGTGCGAGATCCGCCGAGTGCATGCAAGTGGCAGCATCGGTCTCTGTCACCAAGACTGATAACTTTTAAAGTCCGGTCACGACTGGAACAGGCTTGGTCAAGCTAACGTGGTTGATGTAAGCCACAAAAGAGCTGTACTGGCTCAAGTATACTGACATCTCTCGGATTGGTGTATCTAGTGGACATGACTCTACCACCATTGCTTGGGCGTTCCATAACTTGAAGTTCATTGTCCAAGATCTTCCTCAACTTCGGACCTCTTTCTATGAGCAGGTACCTGCCGACATCAAGTCCCGGGTCGAATTTGAGCCGCACAATTTCTTGCAAGCCCAAAACACCTAGCGAGACGTTTATATGCTCAAGACGGTGCTTCATAAATGGCCTTACGAGTGTGCGGCAAATATTCTCAAACATCTGATACTGCACCTTGAGTGTGGTTCACGAGTCCTTGTTGAAGCTGTGGCTCCTCCAAACACAGCCGCGCTATCATAAAGATTGATCGAATCTGCGGAGACGTCTTGAAGGGCCTACCGGTTAGTAATAAATAAATATGATAGAATCATTATCTAAGCCTGAGTGTCTCGAAATTTTAGTGCTATCTGGTAAAAGAATGCTGCCTTATAGTCAGGAGTGGGCGGCTAGCTAGCATGCAGTCAGTAATGAGGAAAACAGATCGATTCTAGATTATTTTATCAATACGCAAAAAGCAAGTTCCCATTTCTGGAAATGAGTTAATTCATGCGGTTTGTGTGGATCGAACACACGACCTTCAGATATCGGTGATGAAGTTTGGCTTCAGTCTGACGCTCTCCCAACTGAGCTAAACCCGCGACTGACGATTATGTCATAGTGGCTGAAATGTGAGTATATGGTTGCACTTCTTGAGAAGAAAGTACCTGGCTGTTGGCCGGAGGTATCCAGACTTATGATCATCAAGTAATTATAAGAGTTCTGACAAGAGATTGTTATTGTCGCGAGCCCGCTGTTTAAATATTAGACCAGAAATAGTGAGGAAAGCGTAACATCATATGGAGACAACGGCCAGGCATGATCATTTCGTTGTTCAATTCTCTTTAGCTAATATACAAATTCTATATCACAGGTGCTTCAAGTTAAGTTACCCGTCGGCATCCTGTTTCCAACCAATACGCTGCATAACCTCGTAAACTATGGACCTTGACTCTGTCTTTACTCGTTATCTCTAACATCGATGACAGTTGACTTGAACTTCCTCGCAGGGACCTTGCGTTTGAACAAGATATCAGTCTCGCGGTATGACCGATCCTTGAGCTCAGGAAGGAAGAAGTAGGCTGAGACGAAGCAAATAACTGCAGTGCCTCCCCAGACATAGCCGCACTTGCCACCAAGGTTCCATCCGGTAGGGTTCAGGAGCCGTGAAGCCAGGTAGATCATGGGAATCTCGGCAACGTAGTAGGCAGCACGACCAACGCCAGTGCTCAAAGCACGAAGTCGGACAGACGAGGTCTCTGCAATTATTGTGTATGAGATAGGACCAAGACTACCAGCATAGACGAAGGATATCAATATCCCAAGCACAGCTTGTGTGTAGTTGGTGGCGGTGGTCTGGTGGATGGTGGCTACGATGCCGAGGATGAACAAGAAGGCGACATTGATGATTGTTCCCCAGAGGTAAATGGTACGCCGGCCGAAGGAACTGGTGATGGGGAGAGACAAGATGTTGGCAACGAACTGGAGGCACGAGTTGATGAGGTTAAGCTGAAAGGCACGCTCGGTTGAGACTCCAGCTCCTGGACTTGAGGTTAGTAAAGCGGTTTGCGGGAACAATCATGAGTGATACTTACGTTCGAAGAAGAAGGTGGCTTGGTTAGCGATCAAGTTACCAGCAAAGTTCTGCGAGGCGTAGATCAAGCAAGTAATGATTGTCCGTCTCAAGTCGGTACCCTTGACAAGGTCGAGCAGAGAAGGGTTGCTACCCTCCTGTTCCTCAATCTCGACAGTACGCTCCATCATGGCAAGCTTCTGATGAGCTACCTCCTTGTCATTACTTCCGAGGCGCTGAATCGAGCGCAATGCCTCCTCTTTGCGACCTTTGCGAATGAGCCACCATGGAGACTCAGGGGAGAGGAACACGAGAATCAAGAGAGGGGTCTGCAGGCAAGGATTAGAGGTCGAAAATGATTGACGAAGTTTGGGAATCACTTACTGGGAAAAGCCATTGCAAAGCGAGAGGCACACGCCAAGCCCACTGATCATTCCTCTTATTATAGGCATAAGTAGCACCAGCCACGATGATGGATCCGATAGACCAACTCATCTGCAGGGTCGCTGTACAAGCACCACGGAGGGCAAGGGGCACGATCTCGGAAGCATAGGCAGGGGAGTTGGCAATGAAGAAGCCCCACGGTACACCTTCTAAGGCTTGTCCGACGACAAGGAGCTCCAACGAGTTGGCCTACAGATCTGATTAGGTGCCGTCTGGGGACTGGGGTAGGTTGACGACTTACAAAAAATGAGATGAAGATGGTCGCATTCATGAGCATCAGGGCAAAGATTGTTGTCCATCGGTAACCGAACTTGTTGGTGATGGGTCCGGCAAGGAAGACACCCACGAAAGCACCACATTGTCCTGCTTGGAAAAGCGCACTCTGCCATCTTGTTGGAATGGTCCAACCTGAGCCCTCGACGTGGACTCCGTAGTGTTTCTGGAAGGCGGGAAGAGCGACAAAGTTTCCGTTCAGGAACATATCGAACGATTCCATTACCTGGGTGAACAGACGTCAGTAGCCATTTAGAAATGAGGACTCTTGAGATTTACTGACAATGGTAAAGCACATGATGAATGCCCAGAAGCAAGCCCAAGGATGGGCCTTCGCGGCAGCCCAAACACCCTGCTCGTGCTCGCGCTGTTCAGCATCAAAGGCATCATGCATAAGATCGCTGTTCTTCAAGACTTCCTTGTGGTCAAAGTCGGCATGACCGAGCTCGTCTTTTGGCTTGAGGACCTGTTCAGACATCTTGATGACTGGCCTGCAATTGCATCTGCCAAGATAGTGGTCAGAAGCCAAGAAAGCAGGTGACGGTTAAGGTAATTATACATAATCTCTTAGCACGACTCTCCGCATTATGGCCCAAACCTTGTCTCAAGCAGATAGGTGGAGTTGTGGAGTTCTCCGTAAGATACTGTCCTTACTATTCTTTGCATCCTATAGGTGCGCGTAACGTTGACTCGGGAATACGGCAGCGGGCAAGTTCCGTCACCAGCGATTCATAAGCCGGGCTGATCCCCGTATCGGGTAGTGTACGAGTTGCGGCTCTGATCGACCAACGGATTGTTTCACTTCTTCGTTCTTCACCGGCTTCGAAAGCGTGTGATATTCGTGACGGGCCGAATGCAACAAGAAACCATGCCGTTGATAGCTAGTCTCCGCATGGAAAGCCTGCGGGGAGAAGGTTGGAGAAGGCCTTATCCCCATGGGCATTGGGGTAATTCCCCACTATCCTGCGCAACGTAGCATCTGGCCTCGGCTTTTGTGGTGTCACTCTGCCCGAGATAATGTGTTTGTAATTTTCCTTGGAATGGACTGGGGCCTCTGAAGTCTCCACGGACCCCATGGGGACGGAGGCATTGGAGAATAGAGGGGCATGCTCTGTGCGGGGTGGATTGAGGTAAATTTCTACAGCACGATCATCATCATCGTCTCGGGCTTCTCTCCAGATCAGCCTGAGAGTTCTCCGAGGGATATGTCATGAATATTCCTGAACTAGCATAAACCTTGTTACTACATCAGAGGTGCAGCGATGAAGCCAGAGATAAGTACCATTCACTGGCCCTTGATCTCTTTCTTCCGAGCCTTGACATCCCCCTTTATCCCTTTCACCAATCCCTTGACTTCCGATTTGAGCGCTTTCTTGTCCTCCTTTGAGATTTTCCCAGTCTTTTTAGCCGTGTACAATTCTTGAAGAAAGCCGGTCACGATTGTGACTGCGGCTTGGACCGCACATTTGGCACATTGATCGCCGTGCGTTAGGCAGTCAACGGCGTCGGCGAGACCTTGAAGCTCGGCTTTGGGGCGGTTTTGGAGAAGCCTGTCGAGATGAGGGGTCTCAGACTGTCCGTGGACTTGGCAGTCGTTGGAGCTTATCGATACGAATGGAGTTTGTGTCTTGGTGTCCGAATGAACCGGTGATGAAGTCATGGTCAAGATCGAGCAGCTTGCAATTCAGTAATGATTGAAATAAGATAATAGAATTCTATAGGACGCTCCAACATAAATTTTGTCTCTTTACTTTATATGCTTACAATTTCGGTATTTTGCATCGCAATGAAGGAGCAAGCCTCCCCGTCCACTACCGAGATCACCGAGCGGAGATTTTACAGACCGGCCGGAGCTCACAACGGCTGTAGGGTAGTGGATGTCGGTATGATTTGCAAAAGTGCAATACCTCCTACTTTCCGCTTAAGATCATATATACTCGAGTTGCTATCTCATAATACATTTGTCTAAGATTGAGTGCCGCATAGCCAGCTCTATGACGCAGTGACTCCGTTCCAGCCAACAGTATCTTCGCTGCGCCCAAATCCTAGCGCTTACCAGTCAAAAATGGACTATTAACATAGTCCGTTGTCCGCTATCTACATTTCTATTGTCCGGAATGAGGGGGGACATCTGAGCAATTGGGAATTCATATTAAAGCTGGAAATGAGTGTCAAGGAAAATGGACCGGATGTATTGTTAATTGTAGAGAACCATCCGACGATTCCG